>NW_003307607.1:322382-329654 GCF_000143455.1 Volvox carteri f. nagariensis
GCTTTCTGCGATACCTGCTTGTTGTCAGAATCGAACCACCGACCCGAAGATTTCATCGGAAGTCGTGCGGCCCCGTCTCGATACCATTGTAACAAAGCAAAGGCGTAACCCGGGATGCTCAGTTGGGCCTTGCGTCGTTACATTGCCAATGTCTACCAATCTACCAATCTACCAATACCAATACCAATACCAAACGGTATTCTCTCATGAGACTGCGTGAAGGTTAACGAACTGAGTATGCGACCAACACATGCAACATCGCACGGCAATTGTAATTTCATGCGATTTTTCATTTGTGTTAGCTTAGGCCGCATTAAGCTTGACGCAATTAGCCTCCATACGCATGAAACGCAGCGTGTGTTTGCATGCGAATTGCATCGCGAAATGTGTGCGTTTGGTGTGTGTTAGGCCGCGTTAAGCTTTACGCAATGAGCCTTCATACGCATGAAACGCAACATGCATTCGCATGCGAATAGCCTTGCGGACTGTGTGCGTTTGATGTGCGAGTGGACGCGAATTGCTTTACGCATTGTCTCCCCACACGCACGAATCGCAATATGGAATCGCATGCGTATCGCTTTGCTACACATGCGCGTATGCTTCACGTTTCAACATACGCACGGATGAATTGTTCAAGTCGACCAAAACGACGCAAGTTTATTTCCAAATAAACCTTTACAATCTGAAAATTATAAATTTTTAAAAAATTTGGCCAGAAGAGCCGATTTCCGCTTTTCCAGAGCCGTTGTGCGTTAGCTCTCTGCGTTACAAAAGCATGCTCATTCGCACCTAACGCTAAGATTCGCACCGTTACGCGAACTAACGCGAGCCAACGCGGACTTAACGCGATCACTCGTCGTCATAGTGTGTTGGGCAGGGGTGCCTTGCTTTGTGAAGACATCTCTCGGTGTTTGGTTTACCATATTGCTGACCCATGACTTGAAGTGTGTGAGCAAAATCGACCATGGCAACGTGCATGTTTGGTACTGGCTTTGGCCACCATTTAAACACCAGGCGTGGGGCCCTTTTGTGCTGGCAGAGGTCGTGGACAGGGTGGGAAGACGGCGGGATAAAGCCAACCTTGCGGAGGACATGTTCGAAGCCTGTTTGAAGGATAGCGCAGTCCAGCTGCAGATTTTATTCATGAGGCAGGTAGTGGGGACGGCACGGCCATCCCACAGGCTGTTGTACGCGGAGCTGGCTGAACTCCCCTTACAATATTACATGGTGAAGCAGATCCTCCGTTTCTGGAACCGCCTTCAAAAGCAAGTGGGATCCATTGCTCATGCCGTTTTACGGCAGGAGATAACCGATGCCCTGACCAACCCAGAATGGGAGGGTGGGGAATCTCAATGTTACAACTGTTTTCCTTCTTGGAGTGCAACATTTGGAGTGGAATACCGCAAGAAGTCGTGGGGGTAAAGGAGCGTGTTGACTGGTTGTTGAGTAGACTACCCATCAGATGGGAAGCAACCAGGAGTGCAAATGGCGAAGTATAAGCACTGGATGGGGCTGCCCTTTTCGGGAGCCGCAGCCGTTATGTGGCCAACACATGCTAAGGTTTTCATCCCTCGTTTAGCACATCGTAAGGTAATGCAGTTTCGTTTATGTTGCTGGGCTTTGGAGGCAAACAGAGCACGAAGGGGCAAGTACCACGTCCCCAGGGGGCAGCGGTTTTGCCACTGTTGTGGTACTAATAGCCGAATTGAGGATGTGAACCCCTGTTATTGGAATGCCCAGCCTATAATGATATTCGTGCTGAAGAGGGATTCGATCATCAACAGAACATGTTGGAGGCCATGCAATGGGAACCCCCACGTCTGGCGAGGATATTGGAACGTATGTGGGCTCACCGAAACTCAATTACCCCCTTTAGACGCTAGTCTGGGCTGATGTGCGGTGTTTTCCTTTCCTCCGTGGCTTTTAGGTGTTGTAGTATTACCCTTGGCCCCTCGGCTCGTATGGGTAGTCTTACAGGTATGGGGTCACGCACCCCCAACCATGTAACACACACACACACGCATAACACGTCTTCGTCGCAATTAAGCCCGTGAAATTTTACGGGTGCTGTGCATTACGGCTTGGGGGATTACGGGTCAAGACCTTGTGATTACGGGTAATGTAACCTGTGGATGACTTCCAGCACGGGCAACCAACAAAATGTCACCTATGTTCTTCCTTATAAAAGGAATGCTTTGGCAACTTAAAAATAAGCATGTTTACAAATTTTCTTGGCCGGTAATTACATGTGAAGACCACGTGATTACGGGTAAACATGAATTTACGGGTGAAAACCTTTCCCAGAGTGCTTTCACCAGACGCTGTGAGATGCACCATCAGTAACACCACACCAAGTAAGCAACTATGGACATCTACACCATCCATCCTTGGTCTGCTGCAGTCTGCACCTGCAGCCTGATCTTACAGCAGAACCACCCATCCTGATCCTCCAGCTGTGTCCCCAATCCTCACCCTATGGCAGCGAGCCCATCCTAAACCTGCAACAGCCTGCAATCCCCATCCTGTCAGCCAGGGTCCCATCCCCATCCTTGGCCAGGGTTCCCAATCCCATCCTTGGTCAAGGTTTCAATCCCCATCCCTCTGACAGGGTTCCCATCTCCATCCTCACCCGGACAGTAATCCCCATCCTAAAAGTAGTGTAGCACGCCTAATCCCTAATCCTGCCTTGGGCAGCACATCCCATCCTGACGTCGTCACCCTATTCCCCATCCCGCCTGACCAGTACCTGCTCCCAATCCCCAATCTTTGCAACCCACTGACAGATGTGTGCTATGTAGTGCTACTCGGGTCCAGGCAGGGGACCTATAAAGAAGGTGTTGTATCAGTTCTTCAGGAAAAATATTAAAATACCGATAGGCGGATGCAGATATGATACGATATGATGTGATATGATATGCCCAGGATACTGTGATTATCCCCCCTCTAACAAAGAGGGCGTCCTCAACCTCAATCTACCTCAGGGTCCCTGTGTACACATGTGGTGGCAGCACCCACAGGCCTGTGTGATGGTTATCCTAGGATAACCATCGATTGCAAGACCGCTTCAAATAAGGATAAGGCCCAGGTCAGAACAGGTCAGAGCAAAGATGCCCATTGTCACATCATGACTCAAGAGAGTACCAAGCGGTAGATGCAGTTGTGGCAATATGGCAAGGATGCTAATATGGCCAGGGGCGATGAATGGCTGAGGATGAGTTTCGTTGGTGGCCTAGTTATCTGTAAACATGGATATGCATGTGGGCAAGTGTTATCTTTAGTTCTTGATTGACCAAGGATATATCCTTGATCACCGATGCCAATATATATTGGCATCGATGCCAATATCGACAAAAATTTGTGTTTACCCAAAACCTGTGTGCGATGCATGCAGCGGATATTATGCACTAATGTGTGAATCTTCATGATTGTCTGAGCACATAAGCGAGTATAAGAGAGCCTATGTCCATGCAAGAGCTGCTGTGTGACGGGCAGGTGATATCGATGGTGTGTTGATCACAGGTGCTATCCTCATCTCGCGCCTAGCTCTGGCCAATTTTAAGCTGATGATGACCACCGCAACCAGAACAGCGACTCCTGCAATACCCGATAGCGTGGTAATGAGCGCCACCTTGGTAGTGGTGGGCTGGTGGCCGCCTTTGGCCGCCATGGTACTTGTGGCTTCCACTGCCAACGGTGAGTCAGTTGCTGCTGCATCAGCAGGAAGTCAAATGCAGGAAAGTAAATTGGCACATGCCATGGAGTCAGCACAGACAGCACCAGCCAATAAGCGGCATGGATACAATAATCAAGAGAGATGTCTTCCAGCAATTTTTTGGAGCACAAATGGTGTCTCGAGACACCATAAGGGGCTGGGAGCTCCCAGCCCCCCTGGAGTATCTACACCGCATGTGCACCAATGGGCGGCAGACTTATCCACCCCTCCCGTTGCGTCATGCATGGTCTTCACAGTGGCCATGCATGGAAATGCTCACGTGACCATAATTCATGCACCAATAAATCAGTGGTCGACATGCACACACACACATGTACAGCCGTATACATGTTCTGGCGCTATGTGCAGGAAAGGGAATGATCCATCCATGCCACGTCATGCGCCTAGCTGTCTTAAGGTTTTCAGGCACAAAGCCTTCCCAGCTACATTTTGTCACGATAATTGTAAAAATGGTCGTCATGGGCGACCTAGTATTTATGGATCCGCTAAATAATGGTGTTTGCTTTGTCTGGGTCAAACTGGCGACATGCGGATCACAACCATGTGTGCGCCTTACACCTGAGATCTTCATACCATTGTAGTAGCTGGACGCCTAACATGGCTCTGAGTATCATTAGCTGTTTTGTAAACGTTATGTGTGCAATCTATGTACCAGCTACTGCAGAATTGTCTTCGACTCCCCATCACCATAGAGGCACATTTTATTTGCTCTCGCCTGGTTAGATGCATGCTTATCATCGTTATCACGGTATCGGTGGAATGCATGGTATGGTATGCTCGGCACTAAATGTGTACCCTTGTACAAGGGTACGCATATGTGTACCCATGCATGCGTACACATGCATGTGTACCATGCAAGCTGTTTAACTGTCGATTCTTTTTATGCTTGCAAGCAAGGTTGACAATTGTCAACCTATTATTTTTAGTAAACATGACAGCAACACATGAAAACAAAAACGCGTTGCAGCCTGCTCTGAGGGACCGTACATGCTGCCACCAGAGATAGAGGACTCTCCAGTAACTGCTACTAAGTTTACACTTACCTGCAGAATCGGGCTGCTCCTGCTGCTGCGACTGCTCCTTCTGCTCCTGCTGTTGCTGTGTGGTGATGGGGTTTACAATGCCCTCCAGATGTGATGCAGTAACGGCTCCCCACTGGGACGTGAAGTCGCTGCTGATGTGTGAGCTGAGGCTACTGGCGATGGCAGCTGCGGCATCGGCGACCTGTTGAAGCCGGCATTTTCATGCACACAGTATTCAATATTCAATGAGGTGGCAAAATTAACTAGGGGGGCGGCTTTTCAAAGACGAAAAGGGGCTCGGCCCCGGTGCAGCCACTTACAGGAAAGCTATCTTCGTGCTCCGATTTATCTGGAATGTCTCCTTTGGGATTTCGATATAGAATGAATATAGCATTCAAACGCTATTTTTTGCGGGGCGAGATATGTAAGCCACTGACTGACTGACTGACAGCAGGGAACCCGGGGGGCTCGGCCCCCAGAATGGCGCTTCACCCCCGGGGCCTCGCCCAAAAATGATGAGCATTTGTGCGTATTTGCAAGGATGCAGGTTTTAAACCGGGTTGAGATAGAAAGAACGAGTGAATGTATATTGTTAGATCGGCAGCCCAGATTCTGAAGCCAGGCTAGGGCAACTGTTGTGTGGGGCTGGGGTACAACCCCCCAGCTAGCTAGGCCCCCTACCGGGATATGCACACAGCCGCCGATCCAGTTACTTACGGAGGAATCCGAAGCATTGACTGGGAGCCGGACCACGTAGTTTACAGTGACTGATGAGGACTCACAGCTGCTGAGGTTGGTGATGACGATGTTGTCAGCACTGGAGACCTGCACACGTTTCATCCACAGCATGCAGATAGACCTGAAAATACATGGATGGTCTATAGACGATCAAAACTTGCATTTCCCTTGGTGGGGCTTGTCCAGTCACGGTACCATCTGCAAGCCCCATGGCCACTTAATCAGTCGGTAACTAGTTACAGTCAGTGGCAAGTAGTTAAATGGAGTAAATTGCCTTATTAAAACATAATAGGTCAAATATTGGGACGATAATTACAGCATCATGTTTTAGCAGTTGTACAATGACTAGGCGCACATTGCTCATCAAGTTACACACACAGTGCTCGCGTGGTGTAGTGGTTAGCACTGTGGACTCTGAATCCACCGACCTGAGTTCATATCTAAGCGCGAGCTGTAAACGTGATTACACGAGATTTTCTCGTTCGATTATATATAGTTGGAATTTCGCTTCGCCCTGAAGCGGACGAGGGAGAATGAAGATGACCTCCCGCGTACCCGCATCAATACCAATACCACGTCCATGGCCCCCCCGGCTTTTACGGACACACCCGCACTTGTGTGTGCGGAACTTGTAACTTGTAACTAACACACACACACACACACATACACACACATGCACACACATACATGGCCCGCATGATGCCACGCACCCCGAAGGCACTGGCCAGCTCCGCCCTGAGATCGATTGGGAGATTGGTACCCAGGCTGTCGATCAAGCCACAGTCCGCACTTAGGGTCATGTTGCCATAAACCTCGGCACCTGCAGCTGCTGTGGCGCTGTCCGATACGCCTGTCGCCCCAGGTAGGGTGGGCGGGGTTGCAGATAGGTTGCGGCAGGTCGTGGATGGATACAAGTTGATGAGGATTGCTCTATTAATGACAAGCTAAGAGGAGTAAGTCATGCATCGTCTGCATCTACGTGCTTCCAAAACGGCTGGTGATCACCTCATGAGGATGCATCTATAAATCCGTGATGTCCTTTGCGTCCTGGTAGGATAGATAGGGGCCTTCCCAATCTAATACACAAGGGCACATCATATAGACCATGAGATATTTGCATTCGAGGGTAGCGCTATAGCCCTCGGTAGTCCTTGGTGCATGGGAGTTTGAGTTCTCGGCCCCATAGCCCGGTTGCCACCGGATTCAAATACGGTAGTGCTGGGGCAGGCAAGGCCAGGTTGGAATTCGTTGCTTCACATGCATCTCATTGCTGCATTGAATTACGATGAGACATGATGTACTTACTACACAAAATACATAGACATACACAGGTCTCGGTATAGTACCTGACGGAGATGGGACTGCCTGCTCCATTAATCCGCTGTCCTTTGCCGCCAGTGATTGCAGTGGTGGTGATGGTGGCAACTTTTTATTCGACGGTGCTTTGGGAGGAGGAGGCGCTATTGATGGCGGTGGAGAGGGAGGAGGTGAAGGTGGCGGAGGTGGACTTGGAGATGGCGGCTTGGGGGGGGAAGGAGGCAAGGGAGGAGGTGGTGGGGGGGGTGGACTTGGAGATGGCGGCGGTGGGGGCGGAGGCGAGGGAGGAGGTGAAGGTGGGGGGGGTGGACTTGGAGATGGCGGCTTGGGGGGGGAGGCGGCGAGGGAGGAGGTGAAGGTGGCGGGGGCGGAGTTGGAGATGGCGGCGGTGGGGGCGGTGGCGAGGGAGGAGGTGAAGGTGGGGGGGGTGGACTTGGAGATGGCGGCGGTGAGGGGGAGGCG
>NW_003307607.1:357538-387082 GCF_000143455.1 Volvox carteri f. nagariensis
GTGGCAGAGGCGGTTTGGTTGGGGATGGTGCTATTTCCATCATTATGGCTGTTAAATGCCGTATAGGTAGTTGATTATGTGGGGGTGATGTTGAACCAGCTGTTGTGCTACCAGCAGTATGAAGCTTTCTCCCAGGTGTTTTTAGCACTTTGCTATCCATTTGCTCCACCAATGGTCTCGATGTATGCATCTGCCTCTTAATCTGTTGGAGCAGTTGCCGGTCACTGTCAACATCCGCCAGGGTTGATAAGATGCGGATTACCAGGGCTGCATAGTCGTCAGCGGCCAGGCCACAGCTTGCAGTCATCAGCAGCGCTGTGTCAGCCAGTTGGTCTGGCTGGGATAGGGCTTCTGCCACTGCCGTCCTGAGCTCCTGTCTTAGGACATCAGACATGTCGTTCACGGCTGCTGATTCTGAAGGATGGCTCAATTGGAGATATTGCAGTTGCTGAATGTAATTCTTATCACGGAACCAGCTGAAGGTATTCCTGAGTCCCTGGAGCAGTGCTTGATGACATGCCTGCAGTTTAGACAAGGTAATAAGTTTGATACTACTCGCTGGGTTGATGCACATTGGGTATATTACAGAGTCCACTGAATGTTTTGGCTTTCTTGCATCGGCTGCTCTGGCTTTCTTTCTTTGTTTGACCAACAGGCAACGCATAATAAAGCAAAGTGAAGTTTATGAAAGGGCTATGAATTCTGGCGGTGTTTTATGTGGATGAGCAGCGATGATGAAAGGGTTGTGGAGTCACAATATGACTTAAGGTCAATGATATTTTATTCTTGAAGGTACCTTTACACCTCCGTGTTGCCATTGTCCCAATAATGTCTACTGACATGTGATTGGAAGTTCAATCAAACCATCCTCAGGGACTCTATCCCTCAGGTGAACATCTCAGGCAGTGCATTTGACCATGGCACATGGTCTGTAGTAAGCAACGTTACCTCAAGTAACATTAAGCTATTAAAAGCTTAGGCTTGCAATCGCTAATTAAGCAGGATGCGATTGTTACAGTGGACCCCGAACGGGTCGAGTGCAGCGCACCAAAAACCGCCTCCCGCACAACACTGTGGGCCTTATTCACAAAGAACTCGGCCAGGCCGTGCTAACTTCACTGGACACAAAAGCTCTGTTAGCATGCGCATACAAAAAAGATGATGCTCAGACGTGAGCCCTCAGACCTCATCATTGTACATCGGTAACCAGCAAACAACCTTGTTTGCTTCGTTAACATATAAGAAAGCAGTGTTTTTTAAAGTGGTTACTAGTGACCAAGTGGTTACTGAGACAAAGGGGGTTAATCAGCTTCTTCAAAGCTGACAAGTCGGGCGTCGTCTTCCTTGAAGCCGGGAAAAGGGCGGGGCCCCCCTGCATCCGTACAGGCCGGTAGCTAGGGTAGTGTAAACGTGGTGGGAGCTGTGCTTGTTGCAGCAGTGCTGATGCTGTGGGAGCTATGCTTGTCAGAGCGCGGGAGGCAGGAAGCCGGGGCTCATGACCTGTTGAAGAGACGGTGTCTCTCTGGAACCTAGCAGACACGGCTAAGAGTCATTGGCCGTTGGCCATAGCCTAGAGGTCCGCGACCTGCCACCGACAGACCCTTGCTTGGGCATAAACGTATGAGTATGACAATCCCCGCTTCAAAGTGGTCATGGACGTTTTTTCACGCAGTGTCGGGACAAAGGCTCAACAATCACAAGGTTGATCTTTTGCCGCTTGGTGTGACACCAGGCAAAGAGTACTCAGTTGAGAAATGCCAGGGGAGCTGATCCCTCTCACATTCCTCCCCCCCTCGAGCGAACGTCCTCGGGCGCCCCCGGGCATATCCAGTAGGATTTGGTTGTTTTGAGATCCCGTAGGATTGTGTATTTGTTATTGTGACATTTCGTCAGTCCCCGTCCGAGATGGAGGACTTTGTTTTTACTTTGATCCGCTAGATTTGGTTGGATGCTGGTGGTGAGTTGCCGAACCCAACGAATACATTCTGAAGTCGGATGGGGTGACGGATTAGGGTGCCCCTCCAGCAGGGGAGAGCAGGGACTGCCCCGGGAAAGGGGGCCGCTGGCGAAGTTAACCACCCTGTAACAACATACATATATGTAGTTGATATGTGTGCCATTTATGGTACACAGCAGGGTGCGACAGTCCGATCGGGTCCCGACAGGAATGGCACTTGTGCTGAAAATCCCGACAGGCTTTGAAAAATGCTTTCGGGCGGACCCGACGAAAAAGGGGGAAAATGCCAAACGGCCATCGGGAGCCCCCGACGCGGCCCGGAGGGGGACCCGACAGGGTTAGGGGTGCTAGGACCGCCCGATCGGGTGCCGTGGGTTGTCGGTTGGCCCTTCAGCGACGGACAGCTACAGCGATACATAATGGCGTTCATAAAAGTATAACTGGATGGAAATATGTAATGTAGTGGTAGCATTCGTTCACTTCGTTGCCTCTTCTTCTTTATCCTTTGACAATGCTGTACAGGGATCCATGCTTGGATACATAAGCGAAGGGCACACTACCTTATCTCGACCTTATTGACAATTAATACAAAGACCATATGCAAGAGCTCGGGTTGTGATGCTCACAGGCAGACGTGCAGGCGTGCATGTGTGTGCGTGTGTGTGTGTGTTTGTTCGTGCATATCAGAACTGTGAACTGCAAACTGAGAACTGGAAACTGCGCATATAAAATACGAATAAATGTAATTTCAAGCGGCACACAGCGAAATTTCGTTCTTGTGTCACCCGACAGGTTTTGGGATGGGCTATCGGGGCACCCGACAGAAATTGAAAGATATGCAAAAACGCTATCGGGTGGGCCCGACGGGCATGGGAAGGGGAAAACCGGCAACCCGACCATTTCAGGAAGGTCCTGTCCAACCCTGGTACACAGTATATACAGTGTACCATATCCCTGGAACTACATCCACCTATCGGTACTTTTCTGAAGTCGTGGTACAACAGTTCAACACTGAGTAATAGAAATCAAAGCTTGCTGAATGAATGACCAGCCTGTTGACTGACCTCATGGTCTGCTCCATCCACGATAGAGCGAAATCTTGATAACAGCTCGTGCAGCTCCTGAACCACTGGTGATGTGTAGCGCTCCGGCAGCAAAACATATTGCAGCAACACGTCGTGCTGTAGGTAAGGCAAAAGCGAGATTGAACCTGCAGTTCAGCAATAGAGGCCCGTGAGCAACAACAGGGATACTGTAGCAAGCTACATTTACCTTAGAATATCTTTAAGCTATTAAAGCTTAATCACAGTAACGGTATGAACCATACTCGTTAACTGTACAAACCCTAAACTGTTGCGCTATCACAACCTAGTGTACGACAGCAAGACTCCAGGAATGGAGATGGCGGCAGGTGGGCCGCATTTAAGCCACCCTGGTGAAGTGTAACGCCACTAAGGTGGCCCTTGGCTCACGTACCAACGGTACCAACGGTACATCCAAGAACTATTCATAATCCTTACATACCAAACGGTATTTATCAATACCATACCACCTTTTATCGTTAGGTAATTATCTTCGTGACTGCTTCGCCAACTGCCGACCTTGTTACAATTTGATATCTTAGACCAACCGGTCAAAAGGACCTTGGAGTCGAGTACTCCACTGCTTCCGAGCTTTGTTACATGAAGTGCTTCAGCCAGACACTTTCGTAACACTATACCAGCTGGTATACTGCAGTGTTCGGAGTTCAAGACTCTGCTGTCACCGTTCTCGACTTATGTCTTCGAACTCCGATTTCCTGTACCACTCCTCGCTCCTAACACTTAGCCGTCCTTCGTGGTCGAGGTCCTCTCCTCCCACGGCCTTGCAACCCAACACTTCCGCGGAAAAGCCTAAGGTAAGGGACGGCTGTTACATTTTGGTATCGACGATCATTTGTTCGGTCCTCGCCTCACATTGCACCGCAGCCGTTACTCTCCAATTGTCTGAGTCTTACAGGGTGTTTCCACTTGGCGGCACACTGACATTAAGTTCAAAAAATCTCACACCTGGCTCAGCAAATCACCCAAGCGATAAGAAACTAGTTAATTACATCAATAGAAAGTAAAAGTTCTCTAAAGAAATCGCGTAAAGGGGCTCCGTACACGAAAAGCCGAAGGGCCCAGTGGAAACGCCTCGTACACTAAGTCCGCATTCGTGGCACACTAGTCATCAGGGCCTCAGACCTGCTGATAACTTTCAAATTGGACATTAACTTCCGAGCGGGAAAATTCATAGTCAGCCATTTTCCTTCTTGAAGGTCCTTCCTTGACTTTTGTATTTTCCTTTATCCACAGCCGCAAATAGCCCGCTGACCAGCGGAATTCCGAGCAGGACCGGTCGAATTGCCCACATTCCAGCAATTAGCCGACCAAACTGTAATGATTTGTGCATTAAATTACACCCACTCTTACAATAACAATGGTTTGGTGCCTTAATAGCAACCTGTCTTGCTAAAACCCTGAAACCCTGTCATGCTAAAACCCTAAAACCCAAAATTTACGGGAAAAAAAGGATACGCATATTACTTGCACCCGATCCTGGTTCGAGTTATTTTTACAGTACTTCGCCTTGATGCAAATGGACCCGATAGACCACTTCGTGTACTTCGTATTGGGCAAAGCTCACGTCTGGGCCAAGGACATGTTCAGGGAGCACAAACCAGGCAAAAAGCTTTTGACGCGTGACTTTTTACGTGCTGCCTTTTTGTTGCAATATGGTGATACGCAACGCAATACGGCTATGGCTGCACACGATTGGTTGCATGTGAACGAGCACGCCATTAAAACAACCGATACAGTGCCCGAACATACTCAACATTTTCACGATATAATTCGTGAAGCGAAAGATATGAATCCTAGCGATCAAATCGGCTGGTACGTTAAAGGGTTACTACCACCTTTGTGCAGCTGGTATGCAACAAACGAAGAGGGCAAAGTGAACTGGAAAGGAAGGGACTCCGGTTCTCTTTTGCCTTCCCCTTGTTAGCCTGGTACCGATTTCGTTCAGGGAATCGGAGCGGCGCACGACTTTGTACTTTCTACCGCATCGAGGATGATGCCTGTGTTAAGCAGGGGGGCATGTTAGGTTTTCTAGTTAGTTGTTGAGTCGTTAGCATGACTCATGAACGCGTGTATTGATCAGAGATGTTGTACGACATTTCGGAGCCATCTAGGCTCTGGATAACTATTTAAGTCGTTATTGTTGTTTAGATTGTTATGTCGTCGTTATTGCATCTTGTGGTATACTAGCAGGCTTAAGTCGCTCGGCCCTCGGTGTAACTATTTTGAAATCCCAACTAGAACTGGAGTCCTTTCCTTTCCAGTTGGTATTGACTTAGGCGATCCTGCCTACACGCTTCGCTGGTCATCTTCGTCTTCGTCTCGTCGTCATCCTACCGCTTCCTCATCCTCCACTGATGGCTCTCGTTCCTGCTGACTCCAACCGTGACCGCACCCATTCGCGGTCTGCTGAGCTCCCGGAAAATGTCCACGTGTCTCCATTTATGACACATGACCCCATCCCCATCTCCCCCATTGTCAACCCCGTTCCCACTGTCCTCATCGTCAACCCCCTCCCCACCACCTCCACCACCGCACCATACATCCCCACGATCTCGTGTTTCACATCCTACAATGCAGTGTGCCAAGCCCTTACTCCACTGGCCCCGGTCATCCAACACAAACTGGATGTGCAGCTTGCCATGTTTGCCTTAACACAGGGTTCCGGGCCAAACTCCCTTCAACACTACATCACGGAGTACAAACGCCTCATGGCTGACCTGCCATACGGCCATGAGGAAGACCACATCCTCTTCTTCACGCGAGGATTACAGGACAACCTCAGTGAGGCTCGCGCCTACACCATCTGGGTTCCTCAGGGTACTCAGGTCATCCAGGTTACCATCGCACCCTCGCCTCCATCTCCACCCGTTACTGGTGGCCACACATGAGCCGTACAGTCCGTACCTATGTACAATCCTGCCCCATCTGCCAGCGCTCCAAACCATCTACTCAGCCTCCGCCTGGCCTCCTCCATCCCATGCTTACACCTTCACGACCGTGGACCCACGTGTCTATGGACCTCATCACTGACCTACTGCCCTCCAAAGGCCTTGATGGTCGCACCTACGCCGCCATTATCACGTTCGTCGGTATGTTCTCCAAACAAGCCCACTTCGTCCCAACCAACAAATCCGCAACCGCCCGTGATATCGCCCTCCTGGCCCTCGCCAACGTCTTCATGGCCTCCCCACCACCATCGTCTCCGACCATGACCCCCGCTTCACTGCCAACATCTGGCGCACCTTTGGGGAACATTTAGGCACTTTTCTCAACCTTTCCTCCGCCTACCATCCTCAAACCGATGGTCAAACCGAGCATACCCATTGCACCATTGAACAAATCCTCCACGCTTACGTTCAGCCCATGCAGGATAACTGGGCTGCCTACCTACCCATCGCCAAAGCTGCCTACAACAACACAACCCACGCCAGCACTGGTACCACTCCTTTTTACGCCAATTATGGTTTCCACCAGGGTGCGACAGTCCGATCGGGTCCCGACAGGAATGGCACTTGTGCTGAAAATCCCGACAGGCTTTGAAAAATGCTTTCGGGCGGAACCGACGAAAAAGGGGGGGAAATGCCAAACGGCCATCGGGAGCCCCCGACGGGGCCCGAAGGGCTCCCGTCGGGGGACCCGACAGGGTTAGGGGCGCTAGGACCGCCTGATCGGGTGCCGTGGGTCATCGGTGGGCCCTTCAGCGACGGACAGCTACAGCGATACATAATGGCATTCATAAAAATATAACTGGATGGAAATATGTAATGTAGTGGTAGCATTCGTTCACTTCGTTGCCTCGTCTTCTTTATCCTTTGACTCTGCTATACAGGGATCCATGCTTGGATACATAAGCGAAGGGCACACTACCTTATCTCGACCTTATTGACAATTAATACAAAGACCATATGCAGCTTTACATTACCCTTTCGAACGTTTGCTGCCTCGTCCTGTAAGTCTGTGGGCTTTACCAAAAAAGCTTGATGCTCACAGGCAGACATGCAGGCGTGCATGTGTTGCTGTGTGTGTGTGTGTGGGGGGGGGGGGGTGTTCGTGCATATCAGAACTGTGAACTGCAAACTGAGAACTGGAAACTGCGCATATAAAATACGAATAAATGTAATTTCAAGCGGCACACAGCGAAATTTCGTTTTTGCGTCACCCGACAGGTTTTGGGATGGGCTATCGGGGCACCTGACAGAAATTGAAAGATATGCAAAAACGCTATCGGGTGGGCCCGACGGGCATGGGAAGGGGAAAACCGGCAACCCGACCATTTCAGGAAGGTCCTGTCCAACCCTGGTTTCCACCCCACCACCCCCGCCACTATCAACACTCCCCTTTCCAAACCCGCTCACACTGCCACCGCTGATCTCCATGCCCACATTCACGACATCCATACTACCATTGCCACAGAACTGGAAGCCGCTAAAGTTCGTTACACTGCCGCCGCCAACCAACACCGCCGAAACCTTACTTTTTAAGTTGGAGACCGTGTCCGCCTCTCCACCACTAACCTCACGTTACCTGACTACCCCTCTGCCAAACTCCGACCTTGCAACATCGGCCCTTTCACCATTAGTGCTGTCATTTCCCCGGTTGCTTATCGCCTTCACCTCCCACCTACCTTCGGCCGCATCCATCCCATCTTCCACATCTCATGCCTGCTTCCTTGGACGGACAACGATCTGGCGCTCTTCCCCAACCGCCCACCAGCCCCACCCGCCATCCCCATCACGCTGGAGTCCCCATATGACAGCACCGACACTAACGTTACTGCCGTCCGCCTAGGTTACAACAAACGTGGCCGCCCGTCCGTCATGTTCCTAGTACAGTGGTCTGCCGCCAGTGGCCATGACACGTCCTGGGAACCGTACGATGACATCCGCAGCCTACCAGCACTTTGTGCCTTCCTGGCGACCCCAGCCTGGACCTCGTTTAAGCTGTCAGACCGCTATGCTTGGTTCAGAGCGAAACTCCCGGAACACACCCCGCGGATAGTGCATTTCATGACAACCTAGCGCTACACGCAGGATGTGTGTCGTGTGTGTTGCAGTTTTGGGTTATTTCGCATGTGTTTTGCGCGAGTTGTGTTTTGACTTCTGTTTTCTTCGGGTTGCTGTGTGTTGCGTGTCGTGTACTGTCGAGTTTTCTTGGGTTATTGTGTCATCCACCGAGTCTGCTTTTTCTGTGTATTAGGCTTGTGGTGTGCGTACTCTTTGTGGATGTTTTGGGCACGTCCGTTTGGTTATATACAGGTTCTTTCGACCGGCAGGTATAGGTGTCGTGCGCCTTATTTAGGCCGGTATCCAGTGCGGGGAAGGTTTTGCCTTGACTCCGGTTCCCTTTTGCCTTCCCCTCGTTAGCCTGGTACCGATTTCGTTCAGGGAATCGGAGCGGCGCACGACTTAGAATACTTTGTACTTTCGATCGCATCGAGGACGATGCCTGTGTTAAGCAGGGGGGCATGTTAGGTTTTCTAGTTAGTTGTTGAGTAGTTAACTCAACTCGTGGACGCACGTATGGATTAGAGATGTTGTACGACATTTCGGAGCCATCTAGGCTCTGGATAACTATTTAAGTCGTTATTGTTGTTTAGATTGTTATGTCATCGTTCTCACATCTTGTGGTATACTAGCAGGCTTAAGTCGCTCGGCCCTCGGTGTAACTATTTTGACATCCCAACTAGAACCGGAGTCCTTTTCCTTTCACATTGCATCTCTTGTGTGTGTGTGGTTGTTACAGTGGGCTCCAGACTCCCGAAGAGTAGAGCCATCGGGCCAGCTGGCCGTGCACTGCAGTAGAGACTAATATACAAATTAGACCATCACCTCAGATAATTAACCGTTCATCGGTAACCGCTCCCGTGAGCATAGCAATTTGCCAGATATAATTCTCAAGAAGGGGTGATGTGTGCCAACAGAATTCCAACCTTTCCGTGGAATTCCCAAAGCTGCGAAACCCTGAAGGCGGCCCCAAAAGTCAACAATAACTCGACAAATGGCTTCTTCCGTAAGGGAAGGGCCAGGTAACAGTGCCGGGTTGGTTTTCATGTTTGCAGCCATATAACGTCTCCCATGCTCCATGGCTGACACCGCAGCAAGAGCCACAACATCCCAAACACATTGTTGCACTGTTTGTGGGGCTTGGACAAGCCAAAGTTGCTCCCTTGAGACTGGCAATCCTATTGAAAGAGTAAGTTGATCTGCTACTGCCTGTGCCACCGGACAGGCCCAGAAATGATGACAGCGAGGGGATACACCTCCCACTGAACCTACTGGATAACCTCCACAACCACAAGGCAGGCGGCTGGCAGAGGTTAAGGCCTGACTTCTGCTCCCAGTCGACCCAGTCGACCCGGGTTCAAATCCGCCTGCCGGCTCCTCGGGTGTTTGAGGAGTGATGAAATGGGAGGTGGGCCCCCATCTTATGGACGGTGTAGGACGCGATAATATCAACTTGCAAGCTGACCAGGAACTAAGTTTATGCGCCGTTGATCCGCTAGATTTGGTTGGATGCTGGTGGTGAGTTGCCGAACCCAACGAATACATTCTGAAGTCGGATGGGGTGACGGATTAGGGTGCCCCTCTAGCAGGGGAGAGCAGGGACTGCCCCGGGAAAGGGGGCCGCTGGCGAAGTTAACCACCCTGTAACAACATACATACTGTTGGCCGCGACATCCTAAGATGGGAATTTACTAACATAGGCACCCCATCAACCGCGAGACGCCACCAAACCTCTTTTTGTTCATTTTCCCATCGTAAATGAAACCATAAACGATGGAATGTCCGTTGCAAAAGAAGAATAGCTTCATCCAATACCTCAGAAGAGCCCGTCGCCTCTTTGATGAAGAGGGTATGGGCCACACGGTGAGCCATCGAAAATGGTGAAAGCTGCATATTAGTCGCTATTTTAACGGATAAATGTTGGAATCTGATTGGAGGCCCTACACCCCATCTCCAACCAAGCCTCGACACTAGGGTTTGGGTAACCGACTCAATGGAGGGCACCATCGCTTCCCTAGATTCTACACTCAGCGGCAACAAAAGACTAGCCGCCTGTCTCCAATTCGCCGGGATATCAGCTAAAAGAGCGCCAATAGCATCCATACATTCCTGCCATTTACGATAGGTGCACAGGGATTTAGCTAGTGGGGTCTGCGGTTGGAGGTATTGATCCACTATTTGATGCATCTCTTGGTGTCGATCGATTGCGTTCAGTTCCGCAAGGTTCCGCTTGTTCTTATCTTTGGGTTCACTGTATTCTTGATGGATTTCGTAAAGCATTTCTGGAGTTATTTTTGGTTCTACTAATGCCACCACGTCAAAGTCTACTTTGACGAGCGGAGCCCCTTGTCCTAGTAGTGTTACTCTCCCGCTGCTTTACTTCCGCAAGGAATGGCAAGTGCATTGTCATACAGAGTGGCCGCCCGCGCGCCTCCTGGCTCGCCCAAAGTGCTTTCCTGAACTCCATCGACATGCATCACTCCAGAAAGTGCGTCGCCACAGCTTGAGTGACGCACGCACCGAAAAAATTCGCCACGCACCGGAAAAATTCCATACAAAGGCCCTCTGACGAAATGTCGCGCGAGCCGACCAAAATCTGCGAATTGCCACATCACACGAAACAGGTCGCGTCCGCGCGCGCGTTCGCCCAGCTGGACGAGCGTGTACGGCGCCCAGTCCGCCGGCCCCCGATATGCGGACTTAGTGTACGAGGCGTTTCCACTGAGCCCTTCGGCTTTTCGCGTACGCCCCCTTTACACGATTTTTTAAGAGAACTTTTACTTTCTATTCATGTATTTAACTAATTTTTTTATCGCCTGGGTGATTTGCTGAGCCAGGTGTGAGATTTTTTTGAACTTAATGTTAGTGTGCGGCCAAGTGGAAACACCCTGTTACATAGTAAGAGTTGCTGACTGAGTTGCATAGGTCATGTTAGGATTTGCTATTCATTCGTCCCTGTTATTTAGGGATAGCTCACATGTATGAGGGAAACTGTAAGTGTTGTGGTTCACAGTTCATGTGCAACAGCGGTGCACTTTGCACTTTGTACAGTTCTTGTACTGATATTGTAAAGCTTTGTATTGCACGGTTGGCGGTACAGTTCGCATTCCCGCATGCAAATTGCAGTCACTCGCGTTAAATTGAAATGGTTGCACCTAGGTTTGCGAAATACTGCGAATGCACTCGCAGAAGTAGCAGACGCACATGCATTCGCAAGATTCGCAGTCGCGTATGCAATTCGCAATCCCTCGCGTTTGGCGATACGCTCGTTAAAAGTCAACTGGTCGCGTTTAGAGTCGCGTAAAATTCACGATACCATTTGCCACATTCGCACATGCATACGCATTCGCGCCATTCGCAGCCGCGTATGCCGTTCGCAGGCGTTTGCGTTACACCTATAGCTAAGCTAACGCTCGCGTTAAAAATCACCTGGTCGCGTTTACGATCGCGTAAAGTTTGAGTTAGTTGCTTAAGCTAACGCATTGCCAGCCAAACTTACTCAGCTCGTTCGCATGCGAATAAAGATGACCTGCGTTCGGCCATACACACAAGCGAACCGGTGCGTTATCAGTGCTTGAAATCGCGTTACATCGCGTTACCGTCGCGTTAAACTCGCGTTAAAGCCTCGTAACGCGAATTTAACGCGACGTAACGCGATCACCCGTTATCATATTGTTTCCGGGTCTCGTCGTCAGCCGAGAGGGTCTGAAAGTGGACGAGCGTAAGGTCAAAACCATTTAAGAATGGCCTATACCGACAGACATGCAAAAGCTGCATTCGTTCCTTGGCTTAGTCAATTATTTTCGAAGATTTATCCAAGGATATTCTTCTCTCGTGGCCCCACTCGCGTCACTCACCAGTGCGAACCACTGGACGAAGGACTGCCAAGCATCCTTCGAGGGCGTGAAGTCTGCCTTACAAACGCACCAGTATTAAAACTCCCTGAACTGGACAAACCCTTCACCGTCTGGTCCGATGCGTCGTTACACGGCACGGGTGATGTACTTTTACAGAACGATCGCCCAGTCGCGTACACAAGCTCTAAATCCAGCAGAGCTGAGTACAATTATACGACCACGGACCAAGAGTGTTTAGGAAGTATTCTTGCACTTGAAGAGTGGCGCTGTTACCTCGAGGTTGCGTGGGATGTCATTTTCGCCACTGATCACCAACCGCTGGTCTATTTGCAAGAACAGCAAGCGCCGATAAACTCTCTCTCTCGACGACAAGCTCGTTGGTTGGAACACCTCTCACGTTTCGACTTTAATTGGGAGTATTGACCCGGACGACTTAAGGTAGCTGACCCCCTCAGGCAGGTTCAGGATGTGGTGCTAAACGTGCTCATGGCATCGCTGGTTGGCAGCGATATTGGGCGCCGAATCTTAAGCGGGTATGATGGCGACTTTACGCTCAGAAAGAGCCCGGGAGCAAAGCTGTGGCGTAAACGGAAAGATGGCTCCTGGTATAACGGTTCCCAGATGTACGTGCCAGCTGTGTCTGATTTGTGAAAGGACATCATCCATGAATGCCACGATGTTCCTTACACTGGCCACTGTGGCATTGACCGCACCAAACAAGCGATCACGAAACATTATTGGTGGCCAGGTTCGATCCTGACATGAGGGCCTATGTTGGTACCTGCCCCTCATGTCAGCACAACAACGGCTTCAAACCAAAAGCCAGGTGGACTGCCTCAGCCCTATCCCATTCCAGGTAACGTTTGGAAATGTGTCAATGGATTTGGTAATTCAGCTATTACCAACCTGCAATCGGCATGATGTGATAGTAGTGTTCGTGGACCGCCTGAACGGAATAATGCACTTTGGTTCCTACAACCACATCCGTTGGTGTGAAAGATCTAGCCCACCTCTTTGAGGCTACGGTTTTCAGGCAGCACGGCCTTTCACAGAATATTGTGTCTGACCGGGACACGCGCTTTACCTACAATGCCATTTTGAAAGGAAACTTTTCGCCTCCTAGGGACCCACCTCTATATGAGCACAGCCTACCACCCAAAGATGGATGGTCAAACCGAGCGAATAAATCACATACTGGAAGAGACACTTAGGCACCGTATTTCACCCACTCAGGATGATTTGGACGAACATCTGCCACGCATCGAGTTTGCTGTTAATAACCTCTGCCTACCCTCGCCTTCCCTCGGGCAGTGGGTGTATAATCCACACCATCTGTAGGTTATTCAGGCACAGAGTCTTGCCAGACAACCTCAGCTACTACATCCACAATTTTCGTGCGATTAGTCATATGACCCGATATCCATGTGTGTGAATGGCCAGTGTCAAACTGACGACTTCAGAATCGTACACATCTATGAAGTCTCGATACAAATTGTATTAGCTGGCCGCTGAAAAGGCCTCTCTAAATGCTGGTGAAGCGCTTTGCGCGTATTTGTAGTTGTTCAAGTGCCATACTGTGTACCAGCTTCTACACGAGGGTCATCCTATTTCGTTCACATGGGACGTTATAAGCTATGGCTTTATGGCCATAGAGGACCTGCTGCCCACTGTTGGACTAAACCTCCTCGACCTTTGTGTGTATCTACATCTTTAGCAGGACAAACAAGCCCATTCACACACAACAAACGCACCTTCACCGCCGTCGACAAGAGGTGCAGCTGCTGCTGCGAGCAGGTCAGCAACGGAAGAAAGCTCTACCCATTGCTTGAGATGCAGACGCAGTTCGTCCCCATTATTTGGGTCATTGATCTCTAATGCAGTTGGCAACCAGGTAGGCTGCTCCACATTGCCACCGCATACTGAGCCTGTACATTGTGGTGGTGAAAAGGTGAGACGGATGCAGTGATTTTTTTCGTTTAGGACAGGTCTCAATTCATTCCAACCTAAGTAACAAAGTTGATAGGGTTGTCGTAATTTATTCCTTAATTGTAAGGCGCTGGGGGGGCTCCGGCCCCCCCAGACCCCCCCGGTAAGTTAAAACTCCCCTCATAAACCAAAAGTCACGCACTGAGTTGGCGCGTTTTCGATCGTGTGTGCACTCTTCCTGCACATGCGCAGATAGTTCTGGCACTGTTTGTGAGCAGTAAGAAAAATCGACCAGGCAAAGGCCCCAAGCAAGCAACCGCATAGCAAATCACAGGCCGTCACCCGCCGTGAGTCATTGCCTTGTGCGTGCTTGGCTATGTGAGGACCGGTCATGCATGCTTGTATGCCGCGTTGACTCACGGGCGTGACATTCTTACGGCCTTTCATATCTATTCTATGATTGCAAATACTAAGTTCTGCAAACTACGGAGCAATCTGGCAGCAGTGGATGGTTTTGGCTGGAGGAATGAAAATGTACGGGTCGGCCTCCATTTATTCCTTTCCTCCAAAGGCCAAAACCCCGATTACTTCCTTTTAAGTAATATATCACTTAAGGAAAAACTCTGGACGGATGCATGGCGATGAGCTATTGGGAGACGAGACCAAGTAAGCTCGTCCCACAAAACCTACCTGTGGATGAGCCATCTCTTTGCTGTGCTGCAAGGACGAGTCTGCCAATGGAGAGGCATAGCAGAAGTAGGAAATTGCACAGCCACATCATAGCTGTCATCTACAGCGACGTACTAGACTACTCATGAACGTTTTGGCACGTAATAACTCGGAGGAGGTCGCTCGCGTTTCACAACTGTACCGATAGAGGATGGCGAGTTAAGGTGCAACCGAGCCCTTGCAGCTCGCTTGCCGCGACAGCAGGAAGGACAATAACTGCGAATTATGACTGGCGCCGTCGTTTAAAGTTTCACTTTGTCCATTGATGCAATGAAATCAGCGATTCAGCTCTAGCTGGGACCTATTGTACAACATATACATAACGTAGACCTGCCCACCTACCTGATAAAGCTACCTGCCTGGTCTACGGAAACCGAGGAAAATCAACATGACAAATTGGCAGCTGAAAGCGTTGGCTTGTCTAGGCGTACGCCAACGCGTTGGCGTTTTGGAAAGGGCCGCCTGTCCACCAGGATAAAAGCCGTGGCCTTGTATGACATGCAAAAGCTAGCAAGAAGGTAAGCGGGTGTACGGTCACGTATTATTCCATGATACAAACGCATTCTGGGTTTTTCACTCAAAAGAAATGAGGCCCTTATTTAGCCATTTCTGGATATGCACACCAACAAAAAAATCAATCCTTAGTCAGGGGTAAGATTGCAGCTTAACCAATCTTACGTCCATGCATTGATTGTGTATGTTTTATGGGACAGTCATGCACGATAAATGCCAAAATTATGTAACCTACTTCTCCCAGCATTGGTGTTCGGTGTATCCACTAGCGGATGAGGGCCGGCTGGCCTCGCGAAGGCGATCGCTTTGCGTGGCGGTTGCAAGACGCGTACGGTTTCATAGCATCTTTGCCCAAACGCCCCTGGTGTTTGCTTTCTTATATTAGGAAAAGTATGTTAAGTTCTATCCAAGCAGTACTGATTGCTTATAGTCAGCACTGAATCAGTAAATCTGAGTTGGCGTACATTGTACGTCCATGGCCGGCCGGCTTTTACGGACACACCCGCACTTGTGTGCGGAACTTGTAACTTGTAACTAACATTGTATGGTGCCGGTTATTTCGGGTTTTGCATTGAATATTTTTTTAAGCTAGGCATCTATCATCGATCCGTCAGTAAAATATCAATCACCTACAGGCGATGGTCTCGTATGGGTCCCTATGGGGTTCTTTCCACTTGGATAAATTGTCACGGGATTAAGCTTTCCTTAATCCTCACCAACAAACCGCTAGTCCGTCGGAGTATTTCATACGGATGGATAAGATACGGAATAATTAAGTGCTCGTCCTGTAGTGCGGTACGGCAAGTGCGGCGCAGCCCAGAGCTGGGCAGAGGACAGGGACGGATACCGTAGTTCGTAACAAAGATTAGCTGGGAACAAGGCGCTAACTTCAGACAGCGCAAGATCGCCCGATAACTGTGCAAGCAAGCGCAAGTCAAAACGGATTGCGCAAAGAGTAATTGTGTCTCAGTCCGAGCATGCTCGTCCATTTCATCCAATATGTTGGTTCTTGCCCACCTTTTAGGTGGGCAAGCCAACCACCTTTTAGGTGGGCAAGCCAACGTCGTTTGTTGGGGAATACGGACGTCAAAAGTAACAATATACAATACATTTGGACCTAGTTTAATAATTAAGGAAGGAAATCAGGGAACACAGCGTTACTGGCACATCGGGCGTCAGTAACAGCGAAGAGATGGCCGAGCATGATGAAGTGCGCGGCGGAGCCGGAGAAGGTCCGGAGGAGAACGAAGTAATGGATATGACGAAGGCGATAAGAATGGCACTCGACGGAAACACCCAGAAGGGGACGATGTGGTGATTAACGGACTCCGCTCCTTATCCCGCATTGTCTGAAAGCAGGCGCAACCAGCTGCAACTAGGCCTACCCGGTTGCATCTAAGAGGGAAAGGGGTGTCCCGAAACCGGCCGCAGCGGGTAGGCAACTACACATGCTTTTGCTGGGGAATGGGGTGATCCGGCTATGAGGCGCCGTGGCGGAGAGGTCATTGCTTTGAGGTTTAGCTCAGCGTGATTTATTATTACCGCGGGTTACTGCCAGGTGCCCAGCTGGAGCCCGCTGAAGTGCCCGGACCGCGGGGAGCTACACCTGGGGAGCTACACCCCGCAAAGAGTAGCAACTAGACTCAGGAAGTCTGCCCAATAACGAGTGCCCATGGCCGGTAGGCTTTACCCGGGTGATGCTCTCAGGGAGAGAAGCGCCTGGGTTGCGTTGCACTGATCCGGAAGGCCAGCCCCAGGGGGTATGCTCTCGGGTGGTGAAGCACCCAGGCTGAATTGCCTTGGGCCGGTAGGTTGCGTTGCATTTATCCGCAAGGCCAGCCCCAGCGGATTGCTCTCATGCAGCAAAGCACCCAGCAGCGTTTTTTTTGTGGAATATATTCCGAATTCGGAATAAAAAATTGTTCGCGGTCCTGAAAATTAAGAATATATAATGTTCCGACCGTACAAGTTCATTCCTCCAGCCAAAAATGGACTGTTTATGCCAAATCCGCTAGAATCTTACAGGAGACATACATCTTAACCATATCATGGTACATTAATGCCATGGATACTGCTAGGAAGGTCACGCCCGAAAGTCAACAACGAGGAATCGGACAGGAGGGTAGGATTCGGGCTGGAATTAGGGAAGAGCTCTGTCGCAGAATTAGCCTGGATTTTATTCCTGACAAAAGAATTGGTCTGCCGAGATCTGGAATTGTTCTGGCGGACCCGCCGGAGGTATTCGAATTGCGCTGTGGAGCCTCGGAATTGGGCTGTGCTGGGCCTGAATTGGCCTGTCCGGGTGCCGACAGTCAGAATTAGCCTGACAGGGATACGAATTAGCCTGGTGGTACATTCCGACAGTCAGAATTAGGCTGACAAGGTGTCGAATTGGCCTGGCAGGGACATTCGGACAGTCAGAATTTGCGTGTTCAGGGTGTCGAATTAGGGAAGCACGGGAATTGTGCGACCGGGGCAGCCAAAAGAATTGCTCTGCCCGACAGTGTGTCCTACCCTCTAATCGGACTGTTTCTGACCAGACCAAGCGCTGCAAAATATTCGGACCCGAAGCTCCCAAAACGTGGAGGGCCATTAAAGAAGATATTAAACTTCACTGAAGCTATTAGCGACGGTAATGAAGACGGCCTAGAGGTCGTAGGCAATGTGGACACATGCTGCAGCCAACCGACGACAATGACACCATTCCGGTTGTGAACAGCGAGCGGGCCAAACGTCAACGTTCTTCATATGGAAACAGTCGCGATGGGCCAGGAAACACGGGCGTCGAGGTCGATGGCAGCAGCGACCCCGGCGCTGCAGCTAAGACTCCTAACCAGTGATTTTTTTCATTTAGGGCGGGTCTCAATTTATTCCGACCTAAGTAACAAAGTTCCTAGGGTCGCCGTAATTTATTCCGTAAGTGTGGGGCGCTGGCCCCAGACACCCCCCCCCGATAAGTTACAACTCCCCTCATAGACCAAGAGGCACGCACTGAGTTGGCGCGTTTTCGTTCATGTGCCTACTCTTCATGCACATGCATAGATAGTTCTGGCACTGTTTGTGAGCAATAAGTAAATCCGACCAAGCAAAGGCCCAAAGCAAGCAACCGCATAGCAAATCACAGGCTGTCACCCGCCACTGCAAACCACAGCACACTTGGACTCTACCGGTTCATCATGTACCGGCCCCTGCTGCTGCTGCTGTCCAGCCACTTCCTGGTCTTGTTGTCGAGCTGATTGGGTGACAGCTTGCGCTTAGGCTGATCACACCCGCCATGGAAGGCAGGGGTAATGGCGCCCGTGTCATCGGTCACCGTTGGCAGCAACACCATTGCCGACGCATTACCGACAACAGCACCGCCGTTCCAAACGCCTTTATCAGGAAACTTTCCAGGCTTATCTTGCTGTTTTGGTGTTTGTTCGACGTTCGAGTCGTTGCCTATTGCGTGTTTGGCTATGTGAGGACCGGTCATACATTCTGCTATGCCGCGTTGACTCACGGGCTTGACCTTCTTATGGCCCCTCATATCTATTCTATGATCGATAATACGAAGTTCTGCACACTACAGAGCAATCTGGCAGCAATGGACGTTTTTGGCTGGAGGAATGAAAATGTACGGATCGGCCTCAATTCATTCCGTTTTTCCAAAGGCCAAAATGGCCTCTTTATTCCTTAAAAAAACACTGCTCCTAACCCCACACTCCGCGGCGCAAAGACGCCCCGACCACAGACGCAGCGGGTTGTGAAGGGCCAGAGCGACGGTGCTTGGCTTGAGAAGAAGGACAAGCATCCCCTTAAGTGGCAGCTGTACTTCGGAGCTATGTTTACATGGGCGCAGTGCATTACGGTGGATGTGAGTAAGGGGGAGGTGCACGACATGGTGCGCTTTGGCCCATGCTCCCCCCGCAGCGGCGGCGGCAGGCAGCCGTGAAGGCTGAGGCACAGCAAAGCAAGCACGCCTACCGTGCACTGCTGGACGACACACCGACCCCACGACTGTGGCAGGGGATCAGCAATGCACCGGGTCTTGCCGGCTCCTTGACGGAGTTTTCAGCTTTGGCTAAGATGGTGTTTGTGATGGTGCCCGGGTCTGTGGAGGACGAGCTGCGGTTCTCAGCAATGGCATACTTGCAGGACCCAGCCCACAACCGGCTGGATGAGCACCTGGCACTGTGCGTGCGCATGTTCATGCAAGACCTTTACGACCAGTACACGTTCCCCTTTGAGGTGGCACTGGAGAAGTGGAAGGCCGCCAGCAAAAGGGGCCGGTACACAATGAACTGCTAACTAGCATGCAGCATCAACAGCAGGGGCTGCAACCAACTGCAGAGCTTGTGTAATATCCTGGGTATCAAGGGATTGACATCCGCCGATCGGTTCTTTTCCTGCGATAAGATAGGATAGAACAAATTGGTATAGTGGTTCGATATCCCAGTTCGACCCGGGATCGATTCTTCTTGTGACCTGCTGCCGCTGGTTTCTTGTGGATGCTGACATCTTTCGGGTACCCTGAGATAGACGAACGGTCGAGGATGCCCTCAACTCTGGAGGGGGGATAATTGTAGTATCCTGGGTATCAGGGGATTGACATCCGCCGATCGGTTCTCTTCCTGCAATAAGACGTGATACAACAGGTTGTGTTCGGCGGTTCTGGTTCATTGCTGCTATGCATCATTACTTTTGCAATCTGGAAAGTCGTATAGTGTTATCTTTCAACGTGATGCAAAATGAACGACGGTGAACAAACTCTATTTGATCAGTGCATGAGTAGGGGCTAACTGGTTTATGTTTGCTTGTGCTCTGCAACAGCAGTCACCCGTGCAGCATCCAAGTGTACGCCGCTTCCTGGCGTGCAAGAGACACCTCTATGGGGAGATTGTGGTGTGCGCATGTTGTGATATTCCCCAAACCCTGTGTTTGTACGAACTAAACAAAAACTCATGGGGGGGTCTGGGGGGTGTGTAGGCCCCCCCAGCGCCTTACAGATTTGGAATACTTTTATTCCCCCGACTAAAAACCTATTCCTCCATTCGGACTGGAAAATTGACGGGCAAAAATGAAAAAAACACTGGCACCCAGGCTGGGTTGCCTTGGGCCAGTAAGCTGGGTCGCGTTTATCTGGAAGGCCAGCCCCGGCAGATTGCTCTCGTACAGTGAAGCACCCAGGTGGAGCTGCCTTGGGCCAGTAGGTTGTGTTGTTTTTATCCACAAGGCCAGCACCAGCAGGTTTGCTCTCGTACAGCGAAGCACCCAGGCTGTGTTCCATTGGGCTGGTAGTTTGTGTTGCATTTATCTGCAAGGCCAGCACCCACAGGTTTTTGCTCTCGTGCAGTGACGCACCCAGGCAGAGCTGCCTTAGGCCTGTAGGTTGCATTGTGTTTATCCGCAAGGCCAGCACCAGCAGTTTTTGCTCTCATGCAGCGAAGCACCCAGGCCGTGTTGCATTGGGCTGGTAGGTAAGGCCAGCCCCAGCAGGTTGCTCTCGTACAGCAAAGCACCCAGGCGGAGCTGCCTTGGGCTGGTAGGTTGCATTGTGTTTATTATTAAGGCCAGCCCCAGCGGGTTTGTGCTCGGGCAGTGAGGCACCCAGGCGGAGTTGCATGGGGTCGCTAGGTTGTGTCATGTTTATCCGGAAGGCCAGCCCCAGGGGGTGTGCTCTCGCACGGTGAAGCACCCAGGCGGAGTTGCCTTGGGCCAGTAGGATGGGTCACATGTATCCGGAAGGCCAGCCCCAGGGGGTATGCTCTCGTGCGGCAAAGCACCCAGGCTGAGTTGCCTTGGGCCGGTAGGTTGCATTGTGTTCACCGGGAGGACCAACCCAGCAGGATTGTTCTCGTGTAGCGGAGCACCCAGACGGAGTGCATGGGGCCAGAAGTGGACGAGGAGGACTTGGAGCCAGAAAGGGGAGATATCTCGGACAGCAGCAATGGATGAGGTGCAGTTGTGGGGGCCCGTCGGTGAGGGTGGGAATCTGGGGCAACATGTACCAAGGGTCGGAAGGTCGTACTGCCAGCCCAAGCCAGGGCTAAGAGGACCCAGTGGAAGAGAGGCGAATGGTGGTGCGGTTTCCTGAGTCACGGAATGGAAGGCATGGAAGCCACCCCTGGGGTGCGGAAGCCAGGGAAGGACGGGAGGATAAACAGCAGCAGTCAGACGCTTGGCTGAGGATTAGGCCCTGGAGGACGCAGCTCGCCAGTGTGGGAGCAGGAGCCCTGTATCCGGCAGCAGCCACTGGCCTGGAAGAGCAGCCCCAGGCGAACCATGGTGTCCGGGAGAAGGCCATCCAAGAGCCGCACAGCCACCGTAAGGAAACAACATGGCAGCCCCAGAGGCGCTGCGTTACAAGGTTGTTGACCGCGTCCCAATATCCCAGCTGTGGGAGGTCACAGAGGTCCAGGTTAGAGGAATGGCGCAAAGCCACCGCGCAATGCGGGTGGTAAACCCGCAGTCGTGTTATGCTAGAGCGGGTGGAAAAGGTGCTCGAGGATGCATTGGCTAAGGTGGGCCCAGGGGTGGCCAAGGAGTTGCGTGAGTGCTGCATGGATTCTGCAGTGCCGCAACACCAGCGCATTGTGGCGTACATCCAAAGGGCAAAAGCCAAACACGCTTCTCAAGGACACTTCACGGAGCAAATTGCTGGATACCTGGTGCCGTGGAACTGGGTGGAGATGAGTGTGTTCAAGCTACAGCAGCAGGCCCGTGAATTCCGGGTGTTTGGGTTAGAGGTGGCTCTCCAGACCATGGATGTCAGCCCTCCAATGTTCAAGGAGTTGGGGGAGTGAACCTGGCCGGCCGTGGTACTGTTCGCACACACGGCCGTGAAGTTACGAGAGGCGCATGGGCAGCTGACTTACAGCCTACCAAGGAATTTAAGAGGAGGTTGACAGAGAGTGCAGGATGAGTGTGGGCAACGGGGTGGCATGAGAAGGGCGGCAACCAGGAGTTCCCGGCTTCCACGACCAGAGGAGCGCAAGTCGGAGCCCAGTGGGTGCGGGCTACCAGTTCCTAGTAAACCCGGGACTGGGAACACCTCACGGTGGGGGGGGCTGCGGTGGACCGCGGCTGAGCCCGCCTGTCAGCGTAGTGGTGGGCTGTAAACCAGGAGCTGGGTCGGCAGGGATATCAGGGAGTGGGCATGGAGCAGATTATGGAGAGTGCATACAGGGGCCATGTGAATGGCACTGAATTGTGTACTAGCTACGCTGAGAAGGGGCGCTGTGTTAAAGTGCAGGTTGGGCAGCACTGCCGGTATAAATACCCAGCAACAGAGGCAGAATGGCTGGCCCAACTGCCAGACGCCCGGTTAGCGGCAACGAGGTGCAGCACAAGGAGACGCAAGCCCAGGGGCCCAGGCTTACTGTGTCAACTGCGATCAAGCAAGGGATAGATGGGGGAAGGAGCCAGAGGATCTAGCACCGGCTACCACACGGACACCCGGGAGGAGGTTGGAGCTGATCTGGACAAACTGGTGTCGTGGAACGATGACCCATGTGAAGGCAGCAAGTGGGTGAGTGAGGAGCAGAAAGGGGAGAACCCGGTGTCGCAGGATGAATACCAGCAAGGGGAGCAGGGACACCCAAGGAAGCGTGCAGCGAGGCGTACAGCGGCTACAGGAGGCCTGACAGAGGCTACAGCCTCTAGGGTGACATGATGCAGTAGATCAGCAGGATGAGCAAGAGTTGTAGAAGAGATCGTCTTTTGCTCCCGGACCCCGAGGACTGCCAGCCAGGAAGGCTACTTACACATGTAGCAGTGTGGTGAGAGTTCTTCCAGGCAGCTAATGAAGGCCACCCGCTCCCAGACAAACAGAGACAGTGGCTAGGCCACCTGGAGGGAGGGCTCCGACTGGAGTGGATGCCGTGCAAACACCCAGGACAACAAATAGTGCCTGAGCAGGACCGCAAGCTAGCTATTGTGCAGGAGTTGCTGCAGGTCGTGATGCTGGATTGCGACCCGGGAATAATGATGGCAGGTCACCGGCCGCATGCCATGCAGTTCCCTAACCACCACAGCACGGCTCAGCACAGCGATTACAGCAGAGTTAAGCATGGCTCTCGACTGCGGTGGGATACTGGAATGCCCAGCTAATGCACCACACCCACGCTTATCAACGGCCTGCAAGTGGTGGGAAAGGAGGGCAAGCTGCGCCTCTGCATCCATCTGATGTACTTTAATTGTTTCCTGAAATACCGGCCTGCACAGCAAGAATGCCTGGCAGATGTCACAAGGGCCAAGGGGAGGAGGGGCTGGTGAGCGAGAGGACCCAGGGTACCACCTGGGCAGTGAGTGGGGAAGGGGAGACCACTCTGCAGTGTGTTTGGGGCTGGTCGGAGTTATCTTTGAAGGGTTTGGGTACCGCGGGAGTGTGGTCGCAGACACAATGGCCTTCCCCACAGAAAGTTAGTAGTGAGTACGGATCACATGCTGACATTTTAAGCAATGCATGTTGATTAAGTGCTCATCCTGTAGTGCAGTACGGCAAGTGTGGTGCAGGAATTTGCAGCCCAGAGCTGGGCAGAGGACAGGGACGGATACCCTAGTTTGTTATGAAGATTAGCTGGGAACAAGGTGCTAACTTCAGACAACGCAAGATCGCCCGATAACTGTGCAAGCAAGTGCACGTCAGAACCCCGCCCACCCCCCGTCGATGTGGTGAGGAGAGGGGAGGAGGACGAGCCACGAAGTGAGCGCCAGGGCTAAGAGGGGCGGCACCAGCAGGAGGTGGAGGCTAGGATTTGGGACCGGAGCCGTGAGGGACATGAGTGGGCCGAGAGGTGTCGGTGTAGCACTCCAGGACTTGGGGGCTGCAGATCTGGGAGAAGATGTGGAGCTTGTGTGGCCTGGATAGTACCATGGCGAAACCCATGAGGGGTTTGCCTGACGTAGACACCAGCCTCCTCCAGGTGTTTGCCCACTCACATGGCCACAGTGCTGTTGGTAAATGGGTGCTCCACGAAGCATTGGTGACCCCCGTCAGTGTGACGGAAGAGGTAGTCGGAGATGGTGGACCCTGGGGGGCCATCGGGGGCATGGCACAGCTGCCAATAGAGGGTGAGAGTGCGGATGAAGCAATGTCATGGAGAAGGGTCGGGGTGCAGTTCCAAAAGGGGAGCTCGGTGCCCCATGGATGTTTTGGTCCCGAGTTTCTCAATCCGTAAGGAGAGGGAGGGGTAAGCACCGAACGGGTCCAGTAGAGGCAAGGGAAACCCACGGAAGGGACCACCACCCCACGGGTCACAGAAGTCACATAGCCGCAGTTTGCCTGTGTCATGGCCACGGTAGCTGGTGTGCCACATGAATTGGCAGCACAACATATCGTGTAGCAACAGCAGGCGGGCTAGGGAGGCGGTGGAAGCCTGGAATCCGGACCAGAGGTGGTCCATGAGGGTGGTGAAATCACGAGGGCTAAGGGGCACGGCTGCTTGCTCCTCATAGCCACGGTCGGCAGCGAGGCGACTATAGCCAGTCTTGTAGGAGGACGGTTCCATGGTCGGTTCCATGGTCGTTAGTGCTGCCACAGCCCAAGCGGTTAAACAGTCCAGAGAGCAGACCCAGATGATTGTTGATGGTGTTGAGACTCGGATTGTCCACACAATGGTTGGGGAGCCAGTGGGCCTCTAAGTAGACAAGCAGGTCATCATCAGTGCAGGACAGCAGGGTACGGCCATGGGGCAGGGTGGCCAGCCAGGCAGAGAGGTCATGACCAGCAGCATCCTGGCGGGCAATGGTTTCATGAGCCAACGAGTTGTTGCAGACAGTGGTGGCCTTAATGAGGGTGACAATATAGACCTGGCGGCTGGAAGGCAGATCCAGTACAGCGGAGGGTACGGAATTGGAGCTGACATGTGCGGCCAGGATCTGGGGCAGGGTAGGCTCCGGCAGTGCCTGGATGGCAGAAGAAGATAGGTGAGGTAGGTGTAGCAGGAAGAGGAGACAGGACCCAGGCGTGGGGCAAGCCTACCGGGTGGGCATCATCAGAGAGGCCAGGAGCTTGAGACAAGTCCAGAGTGGGGATCAGGCCCACGGAGGGGGTGAGGGGGTAGGGACCCCGAGGGACAGGGAAGGATGGAAATAAGGAAAATAATGAGCCAAGGAGAAGCACCCTAGGTAGGGCCAGCGAAGGCGAGGAAGGCCTACCCGGCACCAGGCAGGCAAGGTGTTGGTCCTGCAGTCAGGTAGGCAGGTGTAAGAGAGGGCAGGAAGAAGCGGTGCACAGGGAGATGGGGTGCACACCGGGTAGGCGGAGGACCCAGTCGAGTGAGGAGGCGTCACATAGAGGAGACGTAACAGCAGTGAAGGGGAACGCCACTTCTGTGAAGAAACAGAGGCGGGGTGGAGGTGAATGGGAATGGCAAAAGTAGCAGCGAGCGCAGTTTAGATGAGGGACGAGCCGAACTAGAGGTGACATGGCAGAGACCTGTTAACGAGGTGGGAAATATGAGTGGTAGGTAGAAGGTGGACGGCGTGTGGCTGGAGGCTTACGTTTTCTGTTGGTGATGACTGCATTAGGTTATTTTCGTACTCTCTACTCGATTGCCGTGCGAGCGGCCCACCCGCCCTCCCACTAACAGCCAAATGGCTGGTCGGAGTTATCTTTGGAGGGTTTGGGTACCACGGGAGTGTGGTCGCAGACACAATCGCCTTCCCCACAGAAAGTTAGTAGTGTGTATGGATCACATGCTGACATTTAAGCAATGCTTATTATTGGTGCATAAAATGCAAAAGAGAGTATCCTTTAATTTACTACAGACTATTGAGAACTATACACTAACTATCATAATGAGGGGTGAAGACCACAACAGGCTATTTGCGGCCATTGCCAGCTGCATTGCTACGGACCCGTGCCCGTTGCGCTTGGCCAAAGACCTTGCAGAATGTTGAGCATGTGTCAATAGGACGGTACCATAACAGAAGTGTTAGAACTGGATGGACCGAAAAAAATGCATCTGACAGTTAGGCAAGAGAGCCTAGAGCTTAACAGTAAGCATACAGGATACAACACCTGGAATCCCAACCCTCCCTTCCATCTCACCTCCCTGAGTGAAGACAATTCCCCCTCCCTGTCGCCACCCTCCTAAATCAAAACTTCGACTCCGGCCCACCTATCCGAGGCCTGTTGCACCTGCAGCACGTGTATGGGAGCATGACAATTAGGGCAGACACAGCAATGACGGCGGCGAAACATACACGGCCCCCTCCCCAAACCAGCCCCAGCCACCCACCATAGCATCAGGAACGAGAAAGAGGGGAACGGGTAACGAATCCACAAAGAAAAACAACCCTGGCACAGACGTGCCCCACCACCACCTGCATAAATAAAACAAATCTGCCGTACTCCGATAGCCCTATCGGAGTACGACAGCTTTTTGACGCTCCACATAAAACACATCAGAGCCCCGACCCTCCCTCCCATCTCACCTCCCTGATGGACGCCAAATCCTCATCACGGTGGCCACCCGCCTCCATTCCCGGCTGGACGTCGGCCCCAGCTTCCGAGGCCTGCTTCACCTTCAGCACTTTGTATCTGACACTTTGCTTCTTACACCATCCTTTTTAACAACCTTGAGTTCTGTGAATATCGTTTTGCGCCTCAGGTTGCCAGGAAGGACTAATCTTAGTTCACCGACAGTTAGTGGCGGTGAGTTCTGTTGAACAGCTGTTACAAGGCATACTAATTTGTTACACAAATCGTTTATCCCAACTGATGCTGCTTCCTTGTCACTGGATGCTGTTTCGATTTAATCAGTCAAGTTTGAGTGGCTCAATTTCTTGTTGGCTAGTAACACTTGAAATTTATATGAGGGAAACTTTGATGATAAAGTAACTTAATAACTTTGAGTTGTTTCATACGCGTTTGGGCTACTCATTCGTGACTGCCATTAGTAATTTAGCGACAATACTTGGTCGATACCATGCTCGACTGAGGTTGCAGTCATGGCTAATTGCTTCTTTTTTTCATAATGTAGATATTTGTTTGATGGAGAGGACATTGAAGCCAATATAGCCAAATCCGTACATGAGCGGGTATGTCAGCCAGTAGCATGGAAACCTCGTCGGTCGTTATTTTGGTCAGTAAACCTTACAAGGTTAAAATGAGTTCAGCCGAATTTCGGATATTGTGGCATTCCCCAACAGAAGAGGCGAGGTATTTTAGTAAGCCTGCCCAGATTTCATGTCCTACCACATGATGACCCGGGCGACCTTATGCAAGTCAGCAAGGACGAAGACGGACATAGACTAGTAGTAGGTGGAATGGGGTAACGGAAGTACCCGCTCAGTAAATGGGGCGGTGGTGACGATGCAGGAGGCCTAATTCTAGGCCCCTTTGTAATGTAACCTGATGTAACAACGCAAAACCCATCTAAGCATCCCGGGCTACGTTTGCTGTGTTTCAATACTATCGATACAGGGCCGCATGGTTTCCGTTGTAATCTTCGGGTCGGCTTTCCGATTCCTGACCATTCGTGTAATGGTTAAACCAACGCAGTAAGCGCGAGGTGGAATAGCTCATGTGCTCGAAGTTAAGGCCGAGGATGTTCATTGCTAAGAGGCGGACAATGTAACGACGCAAGGCCCATCCAACGCATCCCGGGTTACGCTTTTGCTGTGTTACACTTGGCGGGTTTATGTACTCAATTGGCTTGTACCCATATCCATGCTGCGGCTGGGGTGTGGGCCCAGCATAGCTTGGATGTTATTTGTTTACAAGAGCAACATCATATGGGAGATGGGGACCTGCAAATTGTCACTCAAGAACAGGTGCAGACTAGGGGGCGGCTTTTCAAAGCCGAAAAGGGGCTCGGCCCGGTGCAGCCACTTGCTCCCTGTTTGATTCGCAGGGCAGTCCGTACGGCATAGGAATGCAAGCACAAGAACGCCGTTATGTTTGGAGTACACACTTGTTGTTGTGAATAGCTTTGAGATGGTATACGGCGGCATCACATAAGGCAGCAGCAGCGGCAGCTGGACAGAGCTCCCTGCCTCATGAGCATACAAAGCAAATCGCCTTGAAGTGGCGGCAGCTGTCACAGCCTGAGAGAGACTACTGGAACGCGCAGAGCATGAAACTCCAGGAGCACCAAACGGAGCACTGAATTTTTGAATCCCAGGCAGGCGTGATGAAGGAGGCCGCTGTGTGAACCTGTGTGAATCTCTGGCAGCCGTGTGACTTGTGCTGCATGTAATCTGATGAAGGGCCAAGGGTGCTGTGTGAAACCTGCACACCCTACACCACACACATAACGCACTGTCCTCTAGGACCGAGAATTCATGCACTTCTTTACATACACTGAATGAAGGTTATAGGAATGAAGGTTACAGTGGACCCCGTGCAAGGAATCGTCGGTGCAATGCATCCCCGCATCACAATGCCACGAAAAGTGATCAGGGGTTACAGCCCGCCAGCAGAACACCCAAAAATGCAGAGACACCCAGCGGGACACCACTACAAGGGGTACACAAGGGGCAAACAAGGGGCAACAGCGACACATCACGACTGCACCCGAAAAGGATAAAGCAGAACTAGGGGGAAGTCACCTACACAGGCACCTCAGCCACCACCTACACACAGCGCTCCAAGGGTGGTGGTGCTTGCATCAGCCAGAGCTTTGCTTGGCTCACCCGAGCCATAATCCAACTTGGCCCACCCTGCCACGGGGCAGGCCCATGGGGAACGGGGCACGACTTGACTTGCCAGACCTCTTTGTCTTGGAATCCGGGTTCCTATAGTGAGCCTCCATTACACCCTACAAACACGGAGGGGGGTTAAGAACGTTCTTAACTCGTTCTTAGCCCAGCCAAATTGATAAAATTGAATAACCATTAGAACGTTCTTACACCGTTCTAAGAACGTTCTAAGAACGTTCGTAAGGCATCCGTTTATCTTAAAACCATTCTTTGAAATTCTTTAGCATTCTTTGGGGCCCAGCAGTCTTAGGTATTCTCTTCCATTCTTTGGGGTGTTCTTATTCGTTCTTAGACCAACTTAGTGTTAAAGCATACTTAGCTGCTCTTTGGCCGGTTTTAACCATTCTTATCATAGGGTTGCTAAGTATGGCACTCGTTCTTAAGTCTCATTCTTAAGAAATAAAACCACTCTTTACCATTCTTTAGCATTCTTTAGGGCCAGCAGTCTTATGTATTCTTTTCGTTCTTTGGGGTGTTCTTATACATTCTTAGGCCAACTTATTCATTCTTTGCCTAAAGCATACTTAGCTGCTCTTTGGCCGGTTTTAACCGTTCTTACCATAGGTTCGCTAAGTATGGCACTCATTCTTAAGTCATATTCTCAGGAAATTCTTTTTGCTGCTTACATTCTTAAGCCTTAAAAAATGTGGGATTCTTAAGGGTCATGATGAAAATTCAAACACACGTTTCGACCTCTGCATTCTCACATGCACCTCTATTGGTAGGCGCCCTTTATTAGGGTATCCACATGTAGGTTATCTTACATGAAA
>NW_003307607.1:388122-389635 GCF_000143455.1 Volvox carteri f. nagariensis
ATAGCCATGCTTCCTGGTGGGCTTTCTTCAACGTTGTGCTGGTAAACAACGCAGTGAAGCTGGCCTGCACGTTTTGCCCCACCCTGCGCACTCAGGCCTCACAGTTCTCGGGTCTGCGGTGTGTGACGGTGTTGTTAGCTTGTCAGGGCTTGGTCCGCTAAAATGTTAGACGTGGTCCGTGTTGTTTGCTACGCTTCCAGGTGTTTCATGCACTGGCTTTTCAGCACGCGTATGCAGTTTCGCGGGGGAAGGTATACCTTCCCCGGGGGAAGGTATACCTGCCCATTACGTAATGGGCAGCGGGGTACACCGACTGGCATGTGGTGCCTGGTATCATGGTGTGCAGTTCGGCAGTTTGCCAATCGCTGTGTTCTTTGGAGCGTTTAGGGGCTTGCTACTTGCTATGTAGGCGCTATGTAGGTAGGTGGCCTGGGGCTGCTGACGTGCACGTCAGCATGTGCTGAGTAGCTGGCTGCAATTTGGTTGGTGCTGCTCATCTGCAACAAACACCAATCAGGGCGTGGTTCGTTGCTAGAGTCCTCATCTGCCATTGCCACCAAGTGGCGGTAGCAGTGCAGTTGCATTGGGGATTCGGAGGGCAGACTAGCGTTGATTAATGCTCGTTTCCATGGGCGTGCGGTGTCTTGCAGGCGGTGGTGTCCCGTGGGTCCCTTGCCCCGTGTGCCCACTGAGCACCTTTCGCTGTGCACACTCAACGCAGCGCAAAATTATTGAATGATCCTTAATATGCAGCAAATGGGGATTCTAATTCCTAAGTTTCAGCGACCCTTCCGCCTGAAAGCAGCCAAGACCTTAGCTGAGATTTCTAAACTTCTCAACTAAACCTAATTAGTTTCTAATTAGGTTTAGTTGAGATAAAATTTCTATCTAAGGAAATTAACAACCCTATTCAGGAGGGTACTCTCCGGTGGCAGGGTGGTACAGGAGGGTACCCTCCGGTGGCAAGGTGGTACATGTACAGGAGGATACTCTCCGGTGGCAGGGTGGTACAAGAGGGTACTATCTGGTGGCAGGGTGGTACAGGAGGGTACTCTCCGGTGGCAGGGTGGTACAGGAGGGTACTCTCCGGTGGCAGGGTGGTACAGGAGGGTACTCTCGGGTGGCAAGGTGGTACAGGAGGGTATCCTCTGGTGGCAAGCTTAAGGTGGGACATGTACAGGAGGGTATCCTCCGGTGGCAAGGTGGTACATGTACAGGAGGGTATCCTCCGGTGGCAAGGTGGTACATGTACAGGAGGGTATCCTCCGGTGGCAAGGTGGTACATGTACAGGAGGGTATCCTCCGGTGGCAAGGTGGTACATGTACAGGAGGGTATCCTCCGGTGGCAAGGTGGTACATGTACAGGAGGGTATCCTCTGGTGGCAAGGTGGTACATGTACAGGAGGGTATCCTCCGGTGGCAAGGTGGTACATGTACAGGAGGGTATCCTCCGGTGGCAAGGTGGTACATGTACAGGAGGGTATCCTCCGGTGGCAAGGTGGTACATGTACAG
>NW_003307607.1:389948-391301 GCF_000143455.1 Volvox carteri f. nagariensis
TCCCTTGGGTGTCCCTTGAGTGCCGGAGACCGAATTTACCAAAACCTTCATTGACAGCTGCACCTGGCTAATTATTAACCACCAAGCGTCCCCTTGGTGGCAGAATACTGAGTCAGGATGCAGTGGAGGGTCGAGCACAGGATACGGATAGGAAGGAGAAGGATAGAAATGTGGACCCAGGAAGAGTCAACACCAACCCACCAAGGATGAGGATGGCAGAGGATGAGGGGATGCAGTCAGCAGGGTGTGGGATGTTAGCAAGCATTGGCTTGAGGATATGGAAAGGGGGTGTAGGATGTATCCAACTGGCAGGATGCATGTTCATGCATCCTGCCAAGACTTCCCAAGAATGCAAGGATGGGCCGCCAATTTGACACCCTCCATCAGTGTACACTGATGTATATGCAGTGCAGCCCACTAGATATTCATGGTGATTGATAGGGGATTTAATTATTGGCTACATCGATGTAGCCATCGATGTAGCCATAGATATCTATGAATTCATGAAAACTATCAACATGCATATGTGTCTGGGTCTAGACCTTAGATCTAATAATGCGAGTTCGAACTCGCTAATCCATCTAACAGGTCTAAACCTGTTAGATCTCGCATTATTAGTTATGTCCTATAGCCTTCATGGCTTGCTGTACGGTTGCGTTCGGGGTGTCGGATAGGACAGGGCGAGGCAAACCGGGGCTGCCAAGGGCCTTACACTACTGCAGAGTACTAATTGCTGCTCTCGGAGCGCCAGGGCGCGTGTGCGCCGAAGCGCGGTCTAGCGCCACACGGCGCGGTCTGAGCGCGCGCAGCGCTGTCCAGCGCGGCCACACCGGCACGGCCGAAAGAACTGACGCACAGCACTAGACAACTAAACGCAGCATTAATGACTGCGTCCACTGGTCACCCGCCCCGAGGGCAAACCTGAAGCGTCAGCGACGCACGAACCACACCCTGGCCAGCGGGGCTGGCCAGGCGACATTCCTAGCGCGCGACGATACTCTATAGGCACTTATTTGCCGTGCGGTAATCGCTGTACAGCTGCACGTCCGGCGCTCCGAGGGGACTGCCTAATCACCGGTCTCCAACTGGGCCGAGCCTGCCGCTTATAAACGAGGGACACTGAGGGCGGGGGGGGGGAAGTGAGAGCAACAATAATAATAAGCTCCAATAGTGTAGGCAGAATGCCGGAACTATGGAGCTGTCAGCTGAAATAGTAAATTCGAATTCTCAGCAAGCCATACGGCTGCCGTACATAACCTAGCTTAGAGGCTATACTCGCTTTGCTCCTGCCGCATCTAAGCTACAATTATGTCCTATAGCCTTCATGGCTTGCTGTACGGTGCGTTCGGGGTG
>NW_003307607.1:391351-441669 GCF_000143455.1 Volvox carteri f. nagariensis
AGGGCGCAATTTGACACCCTCCATCAGTGTACACTGATGTATATGCAGTGCAGCCCACTAGATATTCATGGTGATTGATAGGGGATTTAATTATTGGCTACATCGATGTAGCCATCGATGTAGCCATAGATATCTATGAATTCATGAAAACTATCAACATGCATATGTGTCTGGGTCTAGACCTTAGATCTAATAATGCGAGTTCGAACTCGCTAATCCATCTAACAGGTCTAAACCTGTTAGATCTCGCATTATTAGATCTAAGGTCTAGACCCAGACACATGTTGATAGTTTTCATGAAATTTCATGGTATGTTCACTGTTTCACAATCACTGTGATATATTACCTATCCGGGAACTATAAGAGCTCCATCAGGCATTCATTACAGAATGTTTTCATGGTTGATGCATTCTTAATGCATACTTATATGACATACTTACATAAAACCGCTTAATACCAGTGTAAGAATGTTTAAGAATGCACACCCGCCTCCTCCATGTTCTTCCGTCGTTCTTATCGTTCTTAAGCATTCTCCTAAGTTTCTTAACCCCCCTCCGTGTTTGTAGGGACATCTCTTTTTGTGTTTTCATGAGTGACCACTGCATTGCTTGATTGCGTTCAGTTCCGGATGGTTCCACTTCTTCTTAACTTTCTATTCACCGTATCCTTGATGTATTTTGTAAAGCTTTTCAGGAGTTAGCTTTGGTGCGGCTAATGCCACCACAACAAAGTCTACTTTGACAAGCGGGAACCCCTTCCTTGTCCTATTCTTACATGGACGCTTCTTTATGAGGAATGGAAAGTGCATTGCTACATGGCCATACAAGGTGGCTGCTCGTGCAAAGTTAATTCCTGGACTCCATGGTCGTGCACCACTCCACAAAGTGCGTCGCCACTGCTCCTGCAACGCTCGAGCGACCCGAAAAAGTTCCATACAAAGGTCCTCTAATGAAATGTTGCACGAGCCGACCAAAATCTGCGAGTTGCCAGGTCGAACAGGTCGCGTCCGCACGTGGATGCGATTGTTACAGTGGACCCCGAACGGGTCGAGTGCAGCGCCCATAGGAGCGCCTCCCGCACAACACTGTGGGCCTTATTCAAAAAGAACTCGGCCAGGCCGTACTAACTTCACTGGACACACGGCCTCAGTTAGTACGCTTAAACAGAAAATTGAGGCTCCGACGTGCGCCCTCAAACTTCGTCATTGTAAATCGGTAAACGGCAAACAACCATGTCTGCGTCATTGACATATAAGAAAGGGTGATTGTGAGGTACATGATCCCAATGTTTTGGCAAGTAGTCCCGTGCCGCAAAAGCAGTTAAACGGGCCCAAAAGTCAGAGATAACCTCGTAAGTAATGCGGTTAAGCGATGGCGTTGATATAGGCATGTTGGTCTGGAGACCTTCCCTAAACAACAAACGGCGACCGAGATTGAGTGAGCTGATGGCCGCAAGGCATACAACCTCCCATACACACGCACAAATCCAGGTTGGTGGAATGCCCAACCACAGGTTAGCCCGGTTGAAAAGGTCAGGGAACTCAAGTTCATTCTGCAGAGCTTCACGAAGAGCCAACGCGACAGTACAATCCCAGAAATGATGCCGACGATCCCCACAAAGCATGCGTACACCACAGGGGCACATAGCAGCCTGTATACCTCTTTGACGTTGCGCCCTATGCATAGGAAAGGCAGGGAAACCATCAAGAGCCAGCCTCCAAAGGGCTTCTTTATGCTCGTTATCCCACCGAAGTCTCCACATGCGCGACAAAGTACGACGGAAGTCCAACAAAGTATTGGCCAAGTTCTCCGGCGATAAGACGATATCAACAGCATCCAAAATAAAATCTTCATGTTTTATATCAAGCGTTCGTAAAGAAGGTGCCATTAATAAAGTCGTCGCAAACTTAACCGTTACTTGAGAGAAATGCAGTAACACTTGACCAAATCTCCATCCCAAGCTTTTGACAATTCTTTTCCAGGCCTCTTGCGGAGGCGGTATTTCATGGTTTCTGTCATTAATAGCCACTATCGCCGCTATGGTCCATTGCGGGGGTAGGCGGTCGATAAGTTGCGATATACGCGTTATGGCAGTCGCCCCCGACTGACACGATGCCGGCAGGGGATGCCTCGGCGTAAGCCCTAATATGCCCCGTACCACGATAGTACGAAACAGATTCGTACAATGAAAGTGTTGCGCCTCAGTAAGGCCTTGTGCACCAACCATGCGCACCAAATTCCACGTAGACGACATAGCTGTGTGGCACCGTACGGCCATACCTACTGTATCTAACCCACGCAAATTTCTAAGATCACCAAAATGTTCGTCCAACTGAGCGTCATTTAGCAAAGGGTTTCCCCAAAGAGGGATATGGTAACACCAAGGACCCGGAGCTAGATGCTGCGCATCCAGAAGGACAGGTTGTGGTAGGGAAGTCATAGCTGATAGAATTCGTGTTCATGCCGGGCAATCATTCGGCACAGGCCTACCCAGGATAGTAGTGACACGGCCATCTCGTACATCTCCCCTAACGGCCAACAGACATAATGGGTGGGCCGCCGGGTGGATATGACGCAATATTGCCAGTAATACCCGAGTCCACATGGGGTTAGTTTCCAACATACCAGCCATACCAAGGATTGCACGACAGGACAAACAGGCAAACCGTGCACGCAGATGTTCGTGCAGAGGAATAAGACCGAAACCTCCAATGGCAGGAGGAAACGGCATATATGCGACTCCCACACCCGGGGCCCGTCTTCGTTCAGCAATGTCCCGCACAGATGGCGGTTGACGCCTGTCAATAACGGCCGCACAGTCTCCCAGCAGGTTATTCATCGAGGTGTTGCTAGGTGCCCCCATAAACTCCAAGTGGTACAGGACTCTACTAATGCTATAACCAGATACCGCAAAAGCTCGACCAAAAGCTGATAAATGCATCCCAGCGACTAACTGCAAGCTATTCCTCACAGGAGAAAGCGAAACCGATTGCTGTTCGAGCGAAGGCCTATCTGCGACGCGAATCCCTAGGGTTGTAGCTACTGAGAGCACCCTGAAATCGCCAACTACTGAACCTACAACAGGCTGCTGTTCAACCTCGTCTGCTACTTGTTCGTTACCCACAGAGTTCGCCATATGCGTTAGGTTAGTAACCGGCATGATTAAATGATTACCAATAGCATTCGCTGTTGGTAAGTCCGCCGGTCTTGTATTGCGGGTGAACGTGCCAAGCGGCAAGAGCTCAACCTTGCGATTGTTGAGTCGTTGTCCCGAGGCTGCGTGGAAAACATCCATGACAGCTTTGAAGCGGGGAATGTCCGCTAGGCGACGTAAAAAGGCACCACAATCATCCGCATACTGTGACGCAGCGAGGTGAATGTCACGCAAACTTATGCCGATTTGTTGATATTGAAGCCAAGTTAATAATGCTTGTGCTGGTGCAAGGTATAGGATGGGGGCAAGCGGACAGCCTTGCCTGACGCCAGCCGCTATAATAACCCAGTACGAAAGGTAGCCATTGACAATCGCCGCAGATTGCGTACTAGTATGCAGACGTCGAACCCAAGCAATAAAGCCCACACCTACCCCCAATTCATCCAGACACGCGAACAGAAAGTCTCTATCTAGGGTATCGTAGGCTTTGTAGAAGTCAAGGAAAGCTGCCACACAAGTACGGCGCTCCATATGGAGAAGCGCGGGCAGCAGTTGTAAGAGGAGCACACTATCCGCGATTCGCCTGCCTGTGAGGAAGGCTGTCTGCTCCGTGTCTATGACGCGGTTAAACAGCGGCAATAGGCGTGTGTCCCCCTTAGGTCGCCCAACTGGACGTGCGTGTACGGCGCCCGGTCCGCCGGCACCCGATATGTAACGATGTTCTTTAGCTCTTCTCAGTGTGGTGATGACATGGACAGTCTGAAACCAGCTTGTGGCAGTGCAACTATTGTGTGCCCACACCCTTGACGGTGTTCACCCTGCCCCCTTCAAGCAGCCCGCCTCTCTTTGCACCCTGAGACCCCAGGCCTGAGCAGCCCTATCGTATACCACCCCCATAGTGTTGTTGGCTGACGGATTGCTCTGGGATGCTCTTGTAATACGCGCTGACCTCAGGAGCGATGGCAGTGCACTCCTTGGCAAGGTGAAAGCGGATTTCAGGAAGGCGAGCACGTTTCCAGTGGCGACGGCAGCCCTTGCAGGTTGCGTAGCAGTTCTTGCTCTTTTCGTAAGGACCTCTATCAAAATGTTTCCAAACGTCGTCAACGGGCCTTCCACCCTTCTTCTGAGCAGAAACACAGTCAATCTCTATGACTTCGGCAGGCCCCAGGTCGGGGCCAGTGGTTGCTGACATTTGACTTAATCTTATAACTCCATAGTGTAAAACGCAGTCTTTAAATGGCAAACGCATGCCTGGAATCTGTTTTGACTTTCCGCCGTACAGCAAACGCGGAAATGCGGATTCTCTTTCCGCATTTTCGCCAATCTGGGCTTCGCTGCGAAAAGCGTGACGAAACCTATTTCCGCAGGTTTCCGTTTCCGCAGGTTTCCGTATCGGCTCGTTCCCAGAGATGAGCCCTTTACCGTTGCAATTTGCTGAGCTTATAATGAATTGAAGTTTTATAATCTTCTCATGGATAATGTAATGCAATGTGCAATACTGGGGGCTACGTCGATGCAAGCGGTAGGCGCCAGCAAATGCATGAAATGTAAACAAAGCTAAAAATAGCATTCGGCTAAGTCAATTAGATGTAGGAGCATATTTATCTGGCGGTTTGGGGCCAGGCTTGGACCACAGCCATGGGCGACCTGTGTGCATGGGACCCTGTGTGTCTGAGAGCCTGTGTGCCTGGAAGCCTAGGGTTATAAAAGCCTGTGTGCATGGGAGCCTGGGAACCTCGGAACGTGGGAGCGTGGGCGCCTGGGATTCTGTAAGCATGGGTTTCTGATAGCATGTTTACTTGGGAGCCTGGGATTCTGAGAGCCTGGGAATCTGGGAGCCTGGGGACGTGGGAGCTTGGGGACCTGGCAGCCTGGGTTTCTGAGAGCATGTTTACCTGGGAGCCTGGGGACCTGGCAGCCTGGCTTTCTAAGAGCTTGTGTGCCTGTGAGCCTGGGATTCTAAGAGCCTGGGAACCTGGGAACCTGGGAGCTTGGGAACCTGGGATTCTGAGAGCCTGTGTGCCTGGGAGCCTAGGATTCTGAGAGCCTGGGAACCTGGGGATCTGGGAGCCTGTGTGCCTGGGAGCCTGTGTGCCTGGAAGCCTGGGATTCTAAGAGCCTGTGTGCCTGGCAGCCTGGGATTCTGAGGGCATGTGTGCCTGGGGGCCTGTGTGCCTGGGAGCCTGGGATTCTGAGAGCATGTGTACCTAGGAGTCTGTCTGCCTGGGAGGCTGGGATTCTAAGAGCATGTGTTCCTGGAATCCTGGGATTCTAAGAGCCTGTGTGCCTGGCAGCCTGGGATTCTGATAGCATGTGTGCCTGGGAGCCTGGAATTCTGAGGACATGTGTGCCTGGGAGCCTGGAATTCTGAGGGCATGTGTGCCTGGGAGCCTGGGATTCTGAGAGCATGTGTACCTAGGAGCCTGTCTGCCTGGAAGACTGGGATCCTAAGAGCCTGTGTGCCTGGAAAACTGGAATTCTAAGAGCCTGTGTGCCTGGGAGCCTGGGATTCTGAGAGCCTGGGAACCTGGGAGCCTGGGGACCTGGCAGCCTGGCTTTCTAAGAGCTTGTGTTCCTGAGAGCCTGTGTGCCTGGGAGCCTTAGATTCTGAGAGCCCGAGAACCTGGCAGCCTGAGTTTATGAGAGCCTGGGAGCCTGGGATTCTGAGGGCATGTGTGCCTTGGAGCCTAGGATTCTGAGAGCCTGGGAACCTGGGCATCTGGGAGCCTGTGTGCCTGGAAGCCTGGGATTCTAAGAGCCTGTGTGCCTGGCAGCCTGGGATTCTGAGAGCATGTGTGCCTGGGAGCCTGGGATTCTGAGAGCATGTGTACCTAGGAGCCTGTCTGCCTGAGAGCCTGGGAACCTTAGAGTCTGGGAACCTGGCAGCCTGGGATTCTGAGAGCATGTGTGCCTGGGAGCCTGGGATTCTGAGAGCATGTGTGCCTGGGATTCTGAGAGCCTGTGTGCCTGGGGGCCTGTGTGCCTGGGAGCCTGGGATTCTGAGAGCATGTGTACCTGGGACCCTGGGATTCTAAGAGCATGTGTGCTTGGGAGCCTGGGATTCTGAGAGCCTGTGTGCCTGGGATTCTAAGAGCATGTGTGCTTGGGAGCCTGGGATTCTGAGAGCCTGGGAGCCTGGGAGCCTGGGGACCTGGCAGCCTGGGAGCCTGGGAGCCTGGCAGCCTGGGAGCCTGGGAGCCTGGCAGCCTGGGATTCTGAGAGCCTGTGTGCCTGGCAGCCTGGGTTTCTGAGAGCATGTGTGCCTGGGAGCCTGTGTGCTTGGGAGCCTGGGATTCTGAGAGCCTGGGAACCTGGGAGCCTGGGGACCTGGCAGCCTGGCGTTCTGAGAGCCTGGGACCCCAGTCTTTAACGACACTTTGGTATGGCTTCGTTGGCCTGCCCGCCATGCGCTGTGTTGCATAGACAGGCTGGCAGGCGGAATGCAGTATAGCGGCGTAACCGGGTGAGGGGCGTTTGTGCCGTGTTGGGTCGTGGGGACGTGCGAATGCTGTGCGCCAGCTCGGATGTCATACAATGGCCTCTTTTCACCGCCAAATGATCATTAACCCAGTAGAGCATTCATTGTGCCATTCAGAGCCGACAAAGGGATGGAACGACGTGTTGGACGTGACGGTCAGTCTTTGCTGAATCCCTTTCACTAATGCCCAGTGCTTGTGGCCATTGCAACGACCTTACTGCATAATTCAATTGTTCCAGTGCGTTGGTGTTATTTAAGCAGGTTATATAAACAGAACATTAGAATGTCCGCCGCGCGTCTTGGGATCTTGTCTCTTTTTCTTTCGGTTGCTTTCTCCTTTTATGCTAGAAGCCTTTTTACAATGTCCGTTACGATTTTGGGGTTAGGTTCTCCTGGCGAGTGTTTTGCGCGTTAACTGCTTGCCAAGGAGTGCAAGCTGGAGCATTTATTATTAGCGTCTCATGAATCATCTACATACAGATGTTTTGGAGCTTTGGACCATCGTTTCCATGACCGTCCGCTAGGCGTCCGCTGGAACGGTCAGGATGTACGGCGTTGCGGACAGGGGACCGTCCGCGGGCGGGGTACATACGGCGAGGAGGCACATGTGCTCTGCTCAGCGAGGACGGCGATTGTTGCTGCCACGTGCCAATCAGCCCAAATCCTCGAGCAAGGCCAACTACCCCGTACCGACACGAACCCAATTCGGGTTTCGTACAGCATTCAGACGTTAGATTCTATCTGCGAATTTTAATGTAAACAATTAGTGTTTACCTCGACCGGTCGAAGCGCTTCCTAAGCAACTCTTCGCATTTGTTAAAAGCCCCATGCTGCGTGATACCTATATAGGCGATTGTTAACCTTGTCTGCCCTAATATAGTTCTATATATATCGGAAGAACGTGGACTTGTGCATTTGTGTTTTCGACGTTGAGCATTGGACCTCATGCTTGCGAAAGCACTAGGCTTTCGGCATCTGCTCTCCTGGTCACGCTGTTCTCAAAGGGGTCGCCAAGCCGTGGCTGGGAGGGGCTTGAGCCACCCGCCTCTTATTTCCGCCGCCCCGGTTGTTGACATCGGAAGCGTCCCTATCGGAACGGATGGCTTATTGCAGCATCTTCATGAGCGTTGCACGGCAGCCGATCAACCTTTTTGCTGGAGAACGACAGGAATAGGAGCTGAAACTTCGGCAAACGGGACGGCTTCCTTGGACGCAAGCGTTTCTTGTTCAACGGGAGCATTGAATTCCCAATCTGTACTTCGAACAACGTCTCCGCAGGCCGGCAGGTGCGCATTAAGAAGGAGCCAACGTAACGTCTCTAGCTAGCGGAGGTCAGACTCTTGCATATTCTGTCTAGATATCAGGGTGCTACTGATCGAAACTATGCTTGCGGCTATTGAGAAGTTCCGTGAGCTTTGTTTGTTGGGCTCGGTTGGCCGGTGCACCCGTGCTCTGCTTGCAGAGATAGTGCAGATGGGATATCACGTCCTGAATTGCGGGAACCACGGCAAGTACAGTCATCTTTGGCGTCAGGGGAAGAGGCGTGTTCGCCGTCGGACAGCGCCCCCATGCTGGAGGTCGACGAGCATTGCTTGCAGACGCATCCGGGCAGCATCTGCTGCACCTCCACAGCCGTAGAGAAGGACGCAACCCACAACTCTTGTATCGTCACGCTGAAGACTTCAGTCAAGTGGGTCCTGCGAAGGCAGGGGGAGAGCTGACAACCCTTGCTGTGTTCCTTGGCCTGCCTCCTATGGGTGCTGTGCCGGAGTGCAAGGCTTACGGAACTCCTTGATTCTGTGGCCGTTCGCATCAAGCTACTGCACGCTGAGCCCTGCAGCCTTAGGAGCACATGCTATGCATCAGCACATGTTGCAAACGGGATGGCAGCAAACGTATCTCTGTCCTAAACCTCCACAGTTCCATCAACTGCGGACGAATTTGCAATGTGGACCACACCACATAATAGACAACCCCCTGTCCGTATGCTCTTAGCCGGCAGTCGTGCTCTGCAGAAAACCCTATGCCCTATGCCAGAAGTCCACTTCCGGCACCGGCTGCAGGACGTCACTCCATGTGTACCTGATGCGCACATTCCCTCCACATTACCTGTGCTCTTCGCTCTTATTGCTCGCCTTCCCAATTTCCGGGTTCCTTTTCTCCCCGTCAGGGTGACTGACCCGCGGCTGCACGTGGCTAGCGCTGAACTTGAGGAGCTGGCCTGGCTGGCGGCACGGGATGCGGCCACAGCGGCCGTGTCGGCGCTCAACCGACAAGGGAGTTTGTCGGCAGGGCGACAAGAGCGGCACCGCTTCGTGTGCAATATGCTGCGTAACGGGACCATACGGGACGCCAAGCGCATGGAGAACGGTGCGGCTGGCATGGAGCGAGGCATCGCACGATTAGGCATACCAAAGGCAGCATAGTGGCGTAATGGCGGCGACAGGCCTGGTCATGCATCGTTGGCCTGTTGTTAACTAAGGTCATAAGGCCTGCAGGCTGTGCTTGCTCCGCGGCCTGCAGTCTCTGGTGTGGAGGGGGCCCTGCCGATTGCGTTCAGGGGTTTTGGAGGCTGCTGGTCCCCGGCTGCGGCCCAAAGGATGCCTTAAGTGCAGCTGCGCAGCCGTGCGACGAACAGCTATGCAGTTGCTTACTGAACTTGTAGGATGCTGGCACTTATGGGGAGTGGATCTCATTTAGTCATGTATGGGCCATGGTACACGCGTTAATGAAACCGTGGAGACGGGAACGGGTACGAGCAACTCGAGCTCGGCTAAGGGGGCCATTTTGGCTTCCGACCTCACCCACACTACCCAGAAGTGCGGCCGTTGGCTGTGTTTGGCACGGGCCCGTTCCTCCCTGCATGTGGTCCTATGTTACTTTCCTTTGCTCGCGCGGCTGTGTGCCCCGCTGGTCGCAGGTTTCGGTCATGTGAGCTACCTGGTGACTTTGGAAGACAAGGCCACTGGCCAAAAGTGGGTCTGGGGATGAATGAGGGTTCCGGGAGGTGTGGAACGCCCAGTCATAAGACACCGAGGGGAAAACGCCGTCCGTTATGGGGAGGAAGCTAGGGGAAAGCTAGGAATGAGAACAGGACACTGACTCAGGACGGTCGTCATATCGGCGTCCGATGCATGGGGCGATAATGTCCTAGTCGTCCAGCAGTGCGAAGAAAAGGTGGCCCCCGTGGCTGGGCAACATAGCAGTCCCGATGCGCGCACGTATCCTGCTGCGAGCTTGGCATGGCAGCGGCCGCAGATCAGGCTTTCATGGCCCTTGCGGGTCATCGTTCGTTCCCCCTTGTGTCTTGACGACCGCCTTCTTATCTCCATTACCCGAGCCAAACACGCACGTTTTCATGCTGTCTTCCACGGCAACCCCATCCTATCGCAAACCATTACCACAGGATGCGCGCCGCCTTTAAACCGCGCGTCGAGGGCGACTGTGAGGGCTGGCACAGAGTACCCATAGAAGTAGCGGCCTACCAGCTGAACCTCATGCTGGGTATGGACGTGGTGCCGCCCGCAGTAATGCGAGGCGATTGCGATGTGGACTGGACGCACTACCCGCAAGGTTTGTGATTTGTGGGGTCGGTAACAGGTGGCGACAGGTTTGGCAGGGGAGGCTCCTGGTGGGGGAAAGGACGGGGCAGGGGCGCGGCAGGGAGCTGGGCCCAGGGCGGGATACAATACGACGTTGGGGGTCCTTTCTTGTCGGGTACTATGGTGTGTCGTGCTTTCCTACATGGTGTGATTCCTGGATTACGGTTTCCATCAAAAGAATCAAAGTTCACTTGAGTTCCCTTCCCGTCCCGTTTATAATTTCGCTGCTCGCCTTTTCTCCTCCCAAGGCGGCGCCTTCATTTACTGGTGCAGCGGCGCCCGGCAGCTTAACACTGTACCCATGCCAGAATGGAGTGTGGCGGGGCCGTTACTGCTCAGCGACACACGTATCCTGGTGCGGCGGGCGGCGAGCGAGCCGGGGTCGGGGCAAGGGGAAGATTGAGCCACGTGTGCAGTGTGGGAACTAGCGTCAACTTCGGGGCTGCTGCTGAGGCGACGATGGTGTAGCGAGCATATTGGGTTGGCGGGGCTGGGAGTCCAGGGAAGGGAGTTGGGTCCGTCGTAGGAACCTGCTTGCTCCCTGCACCATACAGTGTAGCGTCTACCCGTGCTTGTTGAAAGCAGCTGGAAGCCGGCAAAGCCACCGCGGAAGCTGCGGCGGGAGGGCGGCAGGGAAGCGTTGAAGGCGTTGGCACTGCGTGGGGTTTAAAAGGCTGTGACCGCCCCCTTAACACCTAGCAACGCGCTGACACCGATGCTCGACAGCCCCACCACACATACACGTATCTACCTGTCGGCGTTCTGTATGCCTTGCGGTGTGTACCGTATCGTGCAAGGCACATGCCCTCTGTGTGTGGCAGTCAATGGTGGCAACGGCTGCGACAGGAAAAGAGTAGGAGGCCTCTGGCGAGTGGCAAATGTAACGATGTCCGGAAGCAACCACTTTGCAGTATTTTATAGCCTCTATGCGGAGCCTCATGCGTATGCTTCCATAGGCCGCTCCCAAACTTGTATATGCCCCGGCCACAGGCAAACTCCCCTTTGCATAGATGCTGAACTTGTAACATCTGTGGCCCCCAATCTTTTATCCCTATTGCCACGGAGCAGGATGTGCTGATACAGAACAGTGACCGCCACGCGGGTCACTTTCTGTATGCTGAGCATTGGGCGGATGGGGACTACACGCCGGCGCCTCATCCGCAGGGGCGCAGCAGCGGCGGCACCGTTTGGCGCGGCCGCATGAGTCCAGTGCTGATCGACCATGCGGCGGGCTTCCGGCAGGACGCGTTTGTGTGTCTGGACCATCAGAATGCGTTCCTTACGGGTATGACATGGGTGGGATGTTGGAGCTAATAGCGGAAGACGTGTAGGGGTGCGTACAACCTTTGTAGGGAAGGGCATGGGCCGAGGAATAGGGAGGGGGTGTTTGCAGCGAGCAGGGTTGGGTCTGGATGGGCGGATTGGGTGAGAACTGGGGTACCTGACGAATTTTACGACGCGTTACCACCACCTCATGACAGCTTCAGTGCGCGAGCCCCAACACGGTCCCAGACGCAACGTGCTCAGATTCGCCGACAGGCGCCACATCGCCTCTCAGATGCGCTGCACTCCCACCGCGGATCCCAGCTGTCGGTCCTAATCCAAGCAATGCGCACTACCATTTAATCAATTATAATCTTAAATCCTCTCTCACTGATATGCAATGGCTGTTGGCCCCAATGCAAAAAAACCCTATCCAGGTCCCACTCGCCGCATCTCCGCACGTACCTACCTGCGCCTTCGCTTCCTGGACGCGTCCTCAATACGTGCCGCGCTCAATGGCATTGTTACTGATGAAGAGGTGGCTGCACTGCTTTCGCGGCGAGATGCAATTCTTTCGTTCTTCGACGGGCTGGTTGCGGAGCAAGGTTACGACAGTGTCGTATTGGACGCACCCTGAGAGGGCGGTTCTCCATTAGCAGGTCTGTTGGCTCTTCGACACGATCACACCTTTCAGGGTCTGGCTGTGTGTCCGCCACAATCTGGAATACCTGCTGCCGGCGCTGCCGGCGTGGCCGGCGTGGGATGCATCGAAAGCAGTGTGGCCGAATCTGGGCATACATGCCCCTTGGCCATACCCCGGGCCGTGGGTCCGCGGCGGCACACCCGGCTCTTGGGGGCGCGGCGAAGGCCGAGCACTTGGATGCGGCGGGAGCGCCCAGGGCCATGGCCGGTTTGAGCTTTTTTACCAGCGCATTACGAGGTGAAGTTTAAGCTATGGGGACCGTTCAACTTCCTTCTCCAGTTAACCTGATGTTAATGGGAGGCGTTCCGTGGTGTTCCTTGGTAGGTGCTCCAGAAGCGCATGTCACGAGGGGGGGGCCGGATTTGAGTCGTGGAACCGCGTAGCGTAGCGTAGCGTGGCGTGGCGAGTCACTATGTTGGCGGGCCTGGGTGGCGGAGCGGGTTGGTGGTTGCGCCGCGATGCGCCTTGGCCGCGGCTCGTTCCACAGTGGTCAGCCGGGCCCTCAGTGCTGCGGTTTACGCACCCTAGGCTGAAGACTGGCAGGCGAGAGCATTATTGTGTAGCTGTCTCCCCGGTTGAAAAAAGGTTTGGGATTTTTCGGTTCAAGAGATATGGGTATAGGGGCGCAGAACACGTCCAAGCGACGGCCCGGACGGGGGGCGGGAACCTGACGACCGTGTTCCACACAGTTTTTCGGTCAGCTGGCTGCATATGGGGCAGGCGACAACCAATAATATTTAAATGCCCAGGCATACCTATTTAGCCGGGCTGGTCTTTTGCGCATGTCTTCCATAGTAGCAGGAGCCCTAGCAAGCATCGGGCACGGAAGATGTATAGCCAAGCTGATAATGCTCGCAAGTACATATTCTACGATGCTGTGTCGTTGTCATGGCACATGAGGCACGCAAAGCATGAAGGACGAGATGGAAGCATGATCGTGACATGCAGGGCGCATGTGCACATGTGGCGGTGTGTCAACGTTGTACTGTTTGTTCAACTTAATGACTGGAGTGGAACTTGGAAGATTTGTTCTTTTCCATTCCCGCTTGGGGACATGGGGGCTTTGGGCCGAGATTGCAACCCTAGGATCCGCCTGGCGGCAAATCCGAATGCGTGTAGATTGGAAGGCCGAGGCATGCATGAGTCAGGAGCAGAGTGGATTTTATGCCTGTGCGTGTATCTCGACAGGTGCAGAGCCCTGGTTAGGTGTAGCGAATGGACAAGCAGATCTGGGTGAATGGGCTGGAAAGCAAGGCCGGTGATGAGGTTGTGACAGGGTGTGACCTTTTTTTCACGTATTATAAGGTATTCGAACTTCTGAGGACCTCGAATCGTTTGTGTTGTCAATTTTGATGATATCTATTATTAAGCTTTTGAGATAGGGCGGATGCTTGCTTTCTCTGTTCTGGGCTCGCGGGGCACATGTTGGGAACCCTGCTCGAGTCTGTGAGATTAGAGAGTGTGCCTTGTTCTTGTCTGACCATCCATCAACTGGCAGCGGCAAAGTAAATCCCGTGTTGTTCAGGAACCTGCCACTGTAGCGTTGTATAACAATGGCGGCTGTCCCAAATTTGAACCCTCATAAAACACGCGATCGCGACGGACGCGGTCCCGAGGCGTTTGCATGCTCGTTACTGCGCTAGTTCTGTTGAGGTCTCCGGCCATCTCCGGGTCGTGGGCTTTGTGTAATCGGGTGGTCGTCGCTTTGCGCCACTGTGGCCTGTGGTCATGCATCCATGCATCTGTCCGTCGGTTGTCTGTGCTTTAGGTACGCTCTTGGCTCTCGATGTTTTTGCAAGCCACACTGCATTGCGGATTTGGTATAGGGTGTTTTTTTGTTCAAAACCCGCTTGCTGTGTATGTGGAGGACCCGTGCGGCTCTTCGTCTCGTGTAGGGTGTAAGGACGTGGCCCATGGTTTGCATAAAGCTTAGGCAGGAAATCAGCAACGTTTTGTCTCAGTGAACCGGCCAGCTTCCCGGAGGGGCCCCCGGATCATTGGAGTCACCCTTGCTCGCTTGTGCGAACGATGCGTCGGTAGCTTTCCGGTTGCCATGCTCTTGGGACATGATGCAGCTCATAGAAGGGAGGAGCCATTTAAGAATCACAAACGGCTTTGTGCGTTTCCCTGTGCTGCGTTTGCCGTCCCGCCCAGGCTTATCGTCACCATAAACGATAACGGCTTATTCATTCATGGATGCTGTTACAGCCGGACACCAGATAAAAACATCATCTGCCCATCACCCAGTACGCCAGCTTCCTGCCCTTCGGAAAGACTGCGCTGCAGGCTGTGATAGAACGAGCGCCGAGCCGCTGACCGTTACTAGCTATGGGGCTGCCTCTGCTGCTTCAGCAGGCGACCGCTGTGTCGTCCAGTGGACCCCGAGTACACGCAAGATGAATCTGACTTGTGTCCAAGGAGTACACCCATCGATTTGCCGATTGTCCTGTTGCTGCTGCCACAATCACATGCTTGGCGGATAGACGTGTCGACCATGTTCCTATTCCGGGTTTCTATTCCCCTTAATTACTTACCCATCTAGGAGGGTGGAGAATGGCTGGCCACCCTCCGCCGCTTTCGGTCACAATGCCGCTGCCTAAGCAGCAGCTGCTGCTGCACCATCGGCAGCTCAGAACACCGGAGCCATGAACTGCCAATACGGCGGCTGCACCCAAAGCACACACATACCCGCCGCCCCGCTGCCGTGCCAGGCGGCCCCACGCCAAATCTACTTTAGCTGCTGCAGGAGCAGCATCACGATTAACACCAGTGCCAACAGCAGGTTGCAAACGTTTAGTATGAACCCCTTAAGATACTGTAGCGGGAGAAGACTGAGACAAACGGCCACGCGTTCCGGCGCCAGGTCCTTTCCCAAGTAAGCAGCAAAGGTTGCGATGCGAGCCACGCACAGGCACACCGTCCTAAGTCGGACGTGATACCGTTGTATGTCCTGCGGGGTTGAATCCGATACCGACCTACAGTTGAGATACCAATTCGTGTAGCCCGGCCAATTGCCGCTGTGGCTCTCCGCCGCGCGCCAAAGGTAATGCCAGGCTTGGAGCATTTCACCCCACAGTTTGCCCTTGAACGTATGCTGCTAGAAAGGCTGGGTAAGCGGCCGCGGATCCCGAGGCCTGTTTGGCCTCGAGGATTGCCGTGTGTAGCTGCTGCATCCCCGCAGGGCCTGCCTTCAAGCTAATTTAATAGCACCGTCCACCAACGGCTGAACGCCTTCTTGTGATAGGCTGGAGCCTTACCGCATGCAGCACAGTTAGGGTTACCACGTAACACTCTTTGCAATAGGGCATGCGGGGTGCTGCCCACGAATGTGGAAGAATGGAGTTACACATGCAAAAAACTTTATTACATAACAAGTAACCAATACTCGTGTCCAGCATTGTTTCTGATGACTTGATTAGGTCGCCGTGCTGAACCGATGCTGAACCGGTTAATCACGTACACGGTGCAGGCAGAAGAGCGCCGCCAAAGCTACGCAACTTCAAGAATTTGCAGTGGATTAAGCATTTGCGTTGCATCAGAAATCTTTATTTCTACCTTGACATTGAACTGTTCGATCCTCGGAACGAGCTGCCAACAGGCGGCCTTGCGCCTTGTTCGAACTTCTTAGGCAAGAGGATGTTGGAGATAGTATTATAGCTGCAAAGGAAAGCGGCCTGCGGGTAGGTCAACGCGGCCTGTCGCCAAGGAGGTGGCCTCGACAAGATGCTCGACAACTACCATGTTATTGAGTTGATTGGCGAAGGATCTTTTGGGAAGGTAAAGGGGCTCAGAGTTACGCGCCTGGGATGTGCCTGTTTTGAACTTTTTTGGCGTTGTCTGCTGGCCGTGGGGTAAGGTTTCTTGGCCATGATTGTCAACCAAACATGTTAATTGATTTTGCGCGCGAGACGGGAGCGGCCGGCGGCTTTGCCTTCAGTCCAAACACTACCCTGCCTACCCTGCCTGTAATACTTCCATATCAACTCAGGTGTACAAAGGTCGGCGGAAATGTACTGGTCAAATTACAGCGATGAAGTTCATTCTGAAGCAGGTGCGCAGCTCGTGTGTGTTTAGGGCATGGCGCAGCGGTGCACCCAGCCGGCATTTCTTTCAATCACCCCTGTGGGTATCTTTTGGGGGTATAACCGTTTTAGTATAATAAGGGCCTGGCCACTTGTTGGTTGGCTTCTCCGCTCATTGCACGTGCTGCGCCTATGAGGTCGCCGGGCGATGGAGTTGTGATGCAACTCACCTACGGCTATCTCCGTTTGCGAAGTTCTATACGCAATCAGGAGGTCTGGAGCGTGGAGTGGGAACGGGCCGAAAAGGCACCAGGCCATGCACATTGTTGCACACGCGCACTGGGTAGGGCATGTATCCACGGCATAAGCCAGCAGCATTCCGCTGCATGTCCATGCAGCAGAAGCCCCGAAAGCACGATGCATCCAGGGCGCTAGAGTGCGCTATGTCAGCTTGGGGGCTCTCACTTGTTCAGTCCGTGCCTTATGCGTTGGGTGAGGGCTCTTTCATCACGTAATCGAAATCTGAGCAGCGGCACTTGATAGGGGCCATTTTGGTCGGACGCATGTCTTGAGCACATAGGGTTCGCGTGGGCTCACGTAACCTGGGGAGTGTGGGCGAACTGGGCAGCCTGATACAACCGATTGGTGACGCGGGAACACACCATTGGTGGTGCCCGGGTTAGCCAAAACGCTGCGAGCCGATCAGTGTCTATGGAGGTGACGCCGGAGCGCTCTATAAACTGGAGGCCCCTCAGCCGTACAGGGTGGTGGATGCAAAGCGCGTGGGTTTTGGCCGGGTAGACCAACCTCCCGCACGGTTCCTGACTGCTCCCATCCGGTGTGATCTTGGCGGCCCGCAGGGCAAATCCGAAAAGGATATCAAAAACCTGCGGCAGGAGATTGAGATTTTGCGCCAGCTGCGCCACGAGAATATTATCCAGATGCTCGACGCCTTTGAAACGAAGACGGAGTTTTGCGTTGTTACCGGTGGGTACATAGATCCTCCTTAGCTTAATTTCGCCCCTCCTCCTCGCCGTTAGGCACCCTGTTTTATCATGGTGGAAATTTAGGATCTTCCTGATTCGCGCCTGTGGCCATAACGCTATACTCCTACATCTCCACCCCTAGCCCAGTCGCTGCCACTCCAGGCACAGCTTTGCCGATGCATTACGGGCACTTCCTGGCCCGGAATTGCAAGCAATAGGCCCTAGTGCCCCCTTAATGGCCGTCATCGGTCGTCGATCCCTGGATATCTGGTGTGCCCTGCAAAGCTTTTGTCCTGAGAGGCTTTGTCCTGGACTTACGCCATCGTTCATGCATGCTTCGCATCCGAGTTCCAGTTATTGCGATTTTTCGTCCCTGTACATACTTACCCCTGCAGAGTATGCACAGGGAGAGCTCTTCGAAATCTTGGAGGATGATCAGAATTTGCCGGAGGAAGTGGTGCGCGGCATAGCCAAGCAGCTGGTGAGGACGGGGAGGGCTACGGCATGGGAATTTAAGCGCATTTGGGACGGGTTGACGGAAGGTCGGTGGAGCTCTGGGGAAACTGGTGATAGGACCGTTGAAAGGGCATACGGACGGTGCGATTTCACCAGCGGGAATTGGCAGAAAGGGCCGTCTTTTGCTGACAGGGTAGAAGGCAAATGGGATGCTTAAGAGACATCGACAGTCGGAAATAGCCTCCTATGGCCATTAAACCTATCGGCAAACGAAATCAGACATCACCGGTCTAGGAGCTTGCTTAACATGAGATCTTGTGGGGGGGGACTTACAGCAAGGTCATACCCGCGAAGGCTTGCCCTGCATGGGGCAGCCCCTTGATAACGATGGCTGATGGGAGTTCGGGGCTTTCTCCATGGCTGACTGCGCTTTGCAACACGGTGAAGTTAGCGGCAAGCTGTTCAAACCGTGCAGGGGGTAATGCCGTCTCCCTGGTTGCCTGACTTATTCTTTTCTTGAGGCTGTACACCAATCTGTTTTGGCACCCAAGATGCACGTCATCGTTTTCGCCCTTGTCGCCGTACCTGCAGGTTCGTGCTCTACATTACCTGCACTCCAACCGCATCATCCACCGTGACATGAAGCCGCAGAACATCCTGATCGGGTCTAACGGCGTCGTCAAGGTAGGTCTCGCCGTCCGGCGTATATAAGCCACCGGTATGTGCGCGTGCAAGCCGGCGCGGTCGGCCTTCAAGCAGGCAGCAGCACCTCAGTAGCCCGCACCCCGCGTTGGCGTAGCTATCGCTGGGGAGTCGAAACCGAACTTGGAAGAACGTTAAAACCCATTGCGCGGGCGTGCATGGGCGTCGTGGCGGGTGTTCTTACCCAAATTTTACTTAATTTGAGACAGGCCCCGGGATTGTGCTGGGAAGAATGTGCGGGAAAGGAGGTGTGCACCCGCACACCTCGCATATCCAACCATGCCTGTTCTCTGACAGCCCACAACGGATCCCTGCAAGCACCTAGGACTTGTTCGCCTGAATACGGGCTTATAGCTGCCGCCAAACTCCAGCATATCAGCTTCCTTGAGCCAAGACACTCCTGGGTGTCTTATGTGTCTTCCCATGGGGGAATTCGGGCCGGATCGACCTCATTTTGCGCCCCTGGGACCTCGTCCCCCCGCCCGCACTTGTGCAGCTGTGTGATTTCGGTTTCGCGCGGGCGATGAGCTGCAATACTATGGTCCTTACGTCTATCAAGGGAACCCCGCTGTACATGGCGCCGGAGCTAGTTCAAGAGCAGCCGTACAACCACACGGTACTATGGGTTACGTTGGCGAGGAGTGGGAGCCTGCTTAGCGAAGTGGGATGGTTGAGTATCGGGCGCAAGGTTTGCAATTGCAACAGCGACATACTGGGGCTTCCACTGCTGCTCTCCTACACGGGGTTGACTTTGGAATGGCAGGGACAGGGCTACTGTGTGACCCAGGCGGAAGTGAGGGCATGGCATGGGCTATTTCGTAGGCCCTACGTTTGGTGGTGTAGCCTCCTGACACCATAACCTTAACCCCACCTTTTGCGCACTATAGGCATCGTGGAAAACATCATTACTCAAAGAGCCATGGCATGCAGCAGGCGCTCGTGCAACACCGTTCTGTTTTCCCTCTCTGACTTCCCTAAAGTTTCGCTTCCATAATGCACATGATTACCACAGGTGGACCTCTGGTCTCTTGGCGTCATCCTGTTTGAGCTGCATGTGGGACAGCCGCCATTCTACACCAACTCCATCTATAGGTGGGCAGTGCGGGGTCCTTCCGGCTAACCGATGCCTGCCTCCCGGGGCAGTCCTGCATAGCGGCAGCAAAAGTGGCCTCCTGGCCATCTACCATGCCAACCATCCATTATCTGGAGCAGGAAGCACGTGGAGTGCAGCTGATGGCTATTAATGAAGCACGCTTTTACCTATTCTGACTTTCGAACGTCGGCAAGGCTGCACTGCTGTGCACCTGCATGGATGATCTCCAGAGCGTCCGCCCACTTTTTGCACGTTGTCCTTCTGACTGGATACCCATCCCTGTTAGCATAGCCACTAGTTCCTTTTTCGTCATCACTTCGATGTTCGTGATGTTCGTGTAATGTTCGAGTACAGCAGAAAACATCTTGATATCCGGCATTTCGTGGCCCCGCTCGCAGCCTCATCCACCACATCGTCAAGGACCCGGTCAGGTTCCCAACCAATATTACGCCCGAGTTTAAGTCGTTCCTCAAGGTAGGTGACCCTACTGTGGCGCGGTCACCGACCTGCGGATTACGGTATATAGGCCGGGACCTTGGGCTAGGTGCCCTAGAGTGTGCACAGGAAGAAACTGGGGGGACTTGTGTCTGGGATAGCAAGAAGGCGCGGGGCGTGCCTGGTTCTGCATTGTACATTAGAAGTGGGGGAGGGAACGCGCGGTTGACTAGAGTAAAGACTATGAGTAAATTCTTAGGTACGGGGACGAGTATAATTCGTAGCTACGTTTGGTAAGGGTATGGTTGGTCGCTTGTTCCTCCATCATGCATCCCTGTTTAAGGTTAAACCCCGCGCTGACGTTGTTATCGTCCTGGTTTGCTTGGTTTAGCTTGCGTACACGTGCGTCTGTCGCGCTTTCTTTTCAGATTTTCTTAAGCCTTCATAGCAGCACTGCTTTAATCAGCCACTTGCCCACCGCAGGGGCTGCTGAACAAGAAGCCGCAGGACCGGCTGGGCTGGCCGCAGCTGCTAGAGCATCCCTTTGTACGGGAGACGGACACTGAGAGGCTGGTGCGGGAGAAAATGTTGGCGGATGCGATGGAGGTGGCTGAGGGAAGTCGTGCATGGAAGGTGAGGTGGACGGAGTAAGTTAGGCAGTGCTGGGCAGCCGGGCGGTGTCCTCTATCCCCGCATCGCATTCTTTTCCGGTGAGGCGTGGCGCCATGGGCACATTTATGTGTGCAACATGACAGCTCGCGCCGCGTTTCCCACCGGGGTGTGAATGAGCAAGGGATACTCAAACGTGGTGCACCTGGCCGCCGTTCGATTAATCGCTCGCTGCTGGGGTTGCTCTCGGTCTAGGGGCAAACTCCGTACTGTCCAATTCATCCTCGTTACATCAGGGACGAGCGTTTCGTTGCGGCGCCAGCTTGGTAATGCCCATGTAATCTCACACCGTCGTCGCGCATCGGTTTTCTTTTCAGTTCGGCTATCATTCTGACTTGTCCCCTCCCCCCCACACACACGTCTTTGCTGCCAGGGCGAGGGCGGTGCTGTAGCCGGTGCAGTTCTCGCGCTAGCTACCGGTGGCGTGGGCAGTCGAGAAGGCAGTGCCGCAGCACCGGTCACCCCTCCAGCGCGTCAAACAGAGACGCCGCAGCCCAGCCGTGGCCGCGACCCTTTGGCAAGCAACCGGAGGCTGCCGGCTCTGCCCTCTCAGGGCGCAGGTATGGTGGTGTGCCGGAAGAGTTGCGTGGCGCGGTGATGTGTGACACAAAACCGAGCGACGAGAAGATAGGATGACGACTGGCGAAGGCGAACCAGCGGACTTGCAGCCAATTGAATGATGACCAGTGTGTAGACGTCCATAGCTTGTTTGCAAAGTCCGCCAGGATTTTGGTGATGTCAGATAGATATGCTGAGACTGTTAACGGTCGTAATAGAATACAGCGTACAAGCCCGAAAAACATCAAAACATCGAGGGAAGAGTCGCACGTTCAGTGTGCAGCGTTACCTGCCGCTGCCTGTGGGAGCTGGCCCCGACCTGCCCGACCTGGAAGCGATAGCAGTATCGCAGTATAGATATAACATCCTTGTATAGCATCGTTTGTCTACGAAGGGCGTGTTCTATGACCAACAGCACCCCTATCACTACAACTGCATCAGTCAATTTATTAATGGCAACGAGACGTGCGCTGCTACCACTTATGCTAGGGACGGGCTCGTGTCCTGATGCTTAACATGTTCAGCGCCGCCTACGCCTTCATCTCTGGCTTCACTGTTGGCATCAGGTAATGTATTTCTATATTGATAACAGATTAAAACCCCAAGCCCTCTTCATGAACATCGGCTCGTCAGTACTGTCGCTCCTACGCTGTGTCCTTCGCCAGGCACAAGCACTCAGGCCGGTTTGCAGCGGAGCGCCTCCAACAGCCCCGCCACTCCGCCGCCGGTCACTACCAGCAGGGCGGGTGTTGCCGCCAACCCGTCCGCGTCCCGCGGATCGGTCACCCCGGTGAGTGCCGCACAGCGGCCCTCCTCGGGCATCGCACGGACGCCGCTTTCCCAGCAGCAGGGCCAGCAGCAGCCAGTGATGGCGGCTACGGGGTCCGTCGCGCCCCCGTCTCCAGCTCCAAGCACGCAGGCGCCGCCACAACATGTACGTTGGGGGGGGCATTTCATGACACCTGCAGCTTGGGGTTCCGGGGCCTTATATGGGGTTTGGAGCGCAGGGAATGTTGTGCAATCTTTCGTTATAGACTTGCGTAGGGTGCAAATTAAAAGTGTCGGTTAATGGTCTCCTTCCTTTCCTCTGCAGGCTGATCAACTAGCCTCCTCTCTGGAGCGTCTTTCTCTGGCGGTGGACGCGGCTCGGCTCACAGCCGAGGCGGCAGCAGGTACGGGCCGCCTTCCTCCGTGGCTCTGAGATCCAGTGCTGCGTTGCAGTGAGCTGTCTTCTCAGGATAGTTCGGTCTCATATTAACAACAGTAGGACGCGGAACGTTGAGAAACAGGGTTTCATCACAGGATGGAGGGGTATTGGTTTTGGTAGGGGGGTATGGGTCTTGGTCACGGTCGCCAGGGTTGAAGCCAACACCAGGTCCAGGTCGGGGAACGCCCTTGAACGTTGGTGCGTAAAGCTTGTGCCCAGGGTGACACGATGTTGGCAAGAACTACTTCACCATATTGCAACCAACCAATGCGCCAACCTACACCCCCTTGTGCAGGGCTCTGGTCCGACCCCTCTACACTGCCCTCTCTGTTGGCCGCCCTGCGCGACGCCGCCACAACCTGCGCAGCGGCGCCCGCCGCATCTCCGCCTCCGCTTCCAGCAGTCCAACGCGCTTTGCGTCTTGCCTCGCAGCTCCTGCAGTTTGGAGAGGGGCGCCCGCAGGCGCAGCCGCTGCAGCGTGCAGTGGTCGAACTGGCCTCGGTGAGCTTGGGCCAGGGTGGGCCTCCTTTGCAAGGGGCTTGTCCTAAGGGTGCGATTGGCGTTTCGTAATTCTCCCCTCCGTCTGGTGAGCGCGTCATGCCTTGCTGCGCATGACTGCATTAGGTACGACGCGCTCCGCACCTTGCATACACGTGCGAGTCTCATGACAGGGTGCAAATGCTCCAAGTGTTGCGCAGTGCTTACGATTCTGCAGACACCACAATGGTCCGATCGGCGTATTTGCCCTCTTGCTCTAGCGTTAGGTCGCTTAGCATATGTTCATTTCATTTCCACGTGTGTCCTGGATGGCCATGCTCACAGGCAGCCGCCTCGGCGGGCTCCTCGCACGTCGGCATCGTGCTAGCGGCGGTGGAGTGCTTCCGGTTGGCGGAGGCGGCCATGGCGGCCGACAAGGCCAGCAGCGGCTACACAGCCATCTGCCTGGACGAGAGCTGGCGCCTGTACTGCGAGGTGGTGCAGGTGCGAACGCGTTTATTGGTGCAATGGGCTTTTACTTGCAAGATGCATAGCTTATTTGCGATATCTAAGAGGTGCCGGTGCATTCCCTAAGCTGAGAGACTATTTCAGAACACCCTTGCCATTGGTCTCCCCAAAGTCGGCCTACGTGGATACATTCTAAGACCACCAAGCTGATGCCTTGATTGCTTGCTCCTGGGCCTCTGCCAATATAGGAGTATCCATGAAACTATCGTTCTTTCCGACCTCTATACCTCGCCATGCGTGATGATTTTATCCCGTGTTCCAGCTTAACTGGCTTCAGTTGGCTGAAGTTTACTGTTCCCTGGCACCGTCTCGGATGACCCTGCAGGGTGCATCTGCTAGGGGTGGCCCCGTTGGCCGGGCCGCATCCGCGAACGCTGGTTCCGGGGCCGGCGCAACACGGCGCGAGGGCAACTGGCCGGCGGTGGCTGCAGCGTGTCACGCGTTGGCAGATACCCTTAATCGGGGCTTGCAGGTGCGAGAGCGAGTGGGGATGCCACTGGGGACGGACATCGCTAGGGCTGGCGTGCGTCGTAAGAGCCCTGCGCTATCCCGGACAGAAACGAGAACTGCGTGCGAAAGGGGAGAGGTGTCAGTGAAGTCTGACTTGCAACCATTTTCACAAGTTCTCACATGCGACCTGCCTCCCCCCAACTCCGTCACCCCCCCAGGCCATCTCTGCCAACCTGCGTGGCCCGGCACTCCGACAGGCGGAGGACCTGCTGAAGGGCGTTACCGAAACGTCCTTGGCCACCCAGCTATGCAGCTGCCTGGAGGACGCGCGCGCGGATGGCAGGGGACAAGGCGCGGAGGCAGCGGCACAGGTGAGCTGGAGGTTTGCAGTTGCTCATTCTTAACTTTAAATATGCAAGGCGAGGGGTTGAGGATGGGATTGCCTACCTGGTCGCGTTTTAGCCAAGAATCGCACCTTCACCTAGCTTCGCTACCCAATTGATGGTTGCTACAACATGCTGTGCTAAGGTTAAGATTAAGCCCGTTATTCCTTGGTAATCATTCCTTGGTACTCAAGCAGTCATCCCCCGTTGCGCGGCGTGCCGCGACCATTACAGGCGACCCTGCGTGCCCTGGCGGCCTGCGTCTACTGTCCCTCTACTCCCGCGACGGCCTCGGCTGTCGGCACTCACTTTCCGCTGGCGGCGGCTCTCGCGGCGGCAAACCGCATGGTTAGCGGTGTCGGTGTTGGCGGTGGCTCGGACAGGTGCGTAATAGCGTCGAGAGGGAGGGGGTGCGGGATCTTTGGTGGATAAGACTGGCATGTTGCTTCGCTGGTTTGGGAGGTTGGGGGGTGCGTCGGGGGGATGGCGCTTGCGGGAAAACGCATCAAAGGCAGCAGAGGACTTCTTGAAATGTGTTGGGAGATTTAATTGTTTGAAGCGTAGGTTCGAACTGGCTCAGCGGTTATGGCGAGCCTAATGGGCGATTCTGGGTGGCAATCCCGAGCTCAACTTATTGAGCCGCTGTGAGAGGGACGCTTATTCAATATGTGCGGGGAGGCGAGTACGGGCTAGGATTAAATGACATTCTTGGTGTAATTAGATGTGCAGCACGACATACGGATTTCGGCACTAAGTAAGAGCCTCCTGAGCGAGTCACCCTGGTACTGATTAAAAACCATAAATGAAATTGCCTAAAAAGCGGAATGATTCGCCAGCATGCGGCAGGATCGAGGCAATTTTTTCATCAAAAACGTAGGCTCACCGATTCAAACTTGAGTTTAGAAAACACGTTACCGGGCTCACTTTACTCGCAAAATCTATGTTCGCTCATCAGTTCTCAGCACGTGTGCATTAAACTGGGGTGACTTACGCCTCCACACTCACTGCCGCTGCCGCCACGACGCACAGGTGCATGGATACGGACGGCGCACTGCCGTTCGCGGTGCGGCGCGTCATCGGTGAGGCCATTGCAGCGAGCCCCAGCGTGGTGACGGCGCTTGTGGAATGGGCGCAGCAGCCACCCGTCAGCGCAGCTGGGAATGGTAGTGTGCCCGGAGGGGGGACCACGAATAAGGTGCGCGGGATGGCCGGATGCCTACTTTAGCATGCATATGCGCGCATACTGAACCTGAATGGCCACCGCAGTACTTGACGGACCTTATTTTATGCAAGAGCGGGAGGTGATGAGCGAGAGCTTTACCTGCTTACCTGCTCACTCCCTGGGTTTCATAAAACAGTTCCCACGTGAACAGCATCATCACCAGTATCAGTGTTTGTATAATCTTTAGGGCTACTATATTCCTCATCGTCAATTTTCAGTTAATGCGTCAAGGCCGCATCGAATCACACGGTTTGACATCTGATCAGCTTCCCTGCGCCGAATCCTGACAGATTTACGCACCCATCTAATCGCCCACGCACGCGCCCGTGTCACTCTGGCAGGTGGACCTGTACGCGCTGCAGCTCCTCCTGCAGTGCAGCCGTGCCTGCCCACAGCTGTGCCAGGCAGCGGTGCTGGCGAATGCGCCCGACGCACTGCTGCGCCTGCGGGACGGCGCCAACGGCGCACTGGCACTGCTGGCGCTCACGGCGGTACTGGACGGGCTCCACGCGCGACGCAGCACTGCGGGCGGCGGAGGCGGCGCTGCGGGCGGCACGGCGGCAGCCGCGGCACAGAGCGCCATGGTGCCTGGGCCCGCCACGGACGATGCGATACGGCGCCTAGCAGGTACGGTGGTGGTCACGAGGCTGCAACAAAGAGCAGGTGCCCAGCACACGTGGAACATTTGGTGCAACCGTCAACACCGCATGTAGCACCACCATTACGCATGTATCTGATGTTTTCACCCTACGGCCATGCACCCACCGACTCGTTCGCCCTGCGTCTTGCTGGCTGTGCAGGCCTCCTGCACCTCAGCAGCGGTGACAGTTTGACTCTGGGCTTCGTTGCGGCGGGTGCTGTCGCCGCCTACTTGCGCTTTTATGCTCAGCCGGCAGGCCCCGGACCTGCACCGCCGGGCGTGGGTACTGTGGCAGCTAGCGGCGGGGCGGGGGTCACAACTGACCAACGGGTCGGCAGCAGCCGGCCACTTCCGCCCCCTCCTGAGCTGCTGAGCCCCACCAGGCTGGCTTCCCTTGTCCAATTGCTCAAGTATCATCCCACGACGTCAGGCAGCCCGGCGCTGGAGGTGATGGAGGGCGCACCGGCAAGGTAACAAAGGAGCTAAGGCATTACCCAGAGCACATCCGTCCCTCTACATTGGCGTCCACCTTTAAAAATGCATGTAATGATAGTCCTTCCCCGCCGCTAGTGTTCCTGCCTTATCGCCGGGGACGTCATGGAGCACTCTCCGCCTTAATATTAGCCCATGCACCAATTTTTGGCCCGCTCTGCACCACCCTCCCGCATTCCCTCCGCCTACCTCTCGGCATGGCGACAATGTTGCTAAAACGATCCCGCACCGCCTTTACTCGCTTAGGACTGGGCTATTTGACGGCGTGGTATCCCTGGTGTCGCTGCTGCTGGGCTACGGGGCTTCCAGTGATGCGGGTTCGGCGGCGCTCCAGGCCGGGCTGGGTGCAGCTGTCGTGGGGCTCATGGCGGCCGGCGGTCGTGGCAGCGCAGGTGGCGGGGCAGGAGGCCCGCCGGGGGGTCTGCTGGAGCTATCCCCGCGGGGGGTCACTGCCCTCATTGAGGCGGCTCATCACACCGCAGCACCAGACGCAGAGGTGGGAGGCGGCAGGCATTGAGGCCCGGAATAGCTGGGTTGGGGGCAGTAAGGAACTCAGACTGGGTGCCGACTAGGCAACGGCGATGGTGGATTCAGGGCAAAGGCAGGCAAGGCCTGCTTGAAAGCCACGGGCGTCTGGCTGCGGTATTGCCTCGTCAACCGACACCATCATCATTGCACTGGGTTCGGCTCAAATTTACACCTAAATCCCAACCCGGCGCGCTTCAGTTTCGTGCTGCCGCTATTCCCCCCAAGTCCGCATGCTCACTGCGCAGCTGGTCATGTTCATTCTCCTGCACGATTTGCAACCCCCTCCCATCCTTTCATTACCCTTACCCTTGCCTTCATAACCCCGTTATCCATCCGCCATCGCCACTTCCACCCCCATGCAGGGCCCCCAGTGCCTGGCGGTTGCTCCAATATTGTCCTTCCTGTCGCTTCTGCTGGGTGAGCGGCACCAGGCCGCCCTGTCCACCTGGCCCGCTACTGCGGGGGGCGGCCGGGCAGGCTGCTACCAATGCATTCTACTCGCCGTGGAGCTCATTGGTCGGCCGCTCACGCCGCTGCCTGGTAAGAGGCCGTTTGGGGGAGCTACATGAATTCCCTGCACCCTGCATCATTTGCCCGCCCCCTTTGTACGCGTGGCGACGTTGGTTCTATTCCGTACCTTCGCCCTTGCTTGAATGTTCTCAAGCAAAGGCAATGTTTCTCTGCTATCTGGTTAGTATTCCGCCCCTGTCGGCGAGGTTGGTTTCAGCTTCGGCCCTTACATCTAGATGTCGATGTTAAAGTCTAGGTGGCGGCTGGAGCTTGGGGGATAGGGCAATGGCAGCGGCCTGCGGCAGGCAGGCAGGCAGAGTTGGCGGTATGGCGAACTTGCGCCGGCAGCCTGACCCACTCCGTGTGTGACTAAGGAGGTGGCCACTACGTTGCATTAATGCACTAGCGCAACGCGGTTCACCCCTCCCCCGTTTCGTCGCCTCCCGCTCCTTTCTTGCACTGGAGTATGCTGCTTTCCTGCTGCTCCCCCGCTCCACCCCCTTGCTAACCCAAAGCTCACCGATGCCGGCGCCAAGGCCCCTTGTACTCTAGTCTGGCCACAATGAAGCGCTCATGTAATGCTCCGTTATATTCTGGCTTCCTGAGTACATGATTCGTACTCTTCACCCATGGTCTTTCTCGCAGGAGGCGAGGGTGTAGAGCCCAGCGCCTATCAGGACCTGCTGGCAGCAGACAACGTGATGCTGCACCTGGTACGATCGTCGGGACTGTAGAGGATTCTGGGCTCTAGTTCCATGTTGAGCGTCGGTTTTGCCTTGTACGTTTCGCTGCATATCCTTGCACAATGAGGGGTTTGGGAAATGAACGGTATGTGCATCGCCTGGGGTTCCCGGTAGCTTTGAGGCTGTCGTTTGCTATGGGGTTTGGACGATGAACAGTGTGTGTATGACATGTTTATGGCGAGGTTCGCCGTTCATGTTTTGTGGCGGTGTCATGGGGTTTGCGGTTGGGGTGTGAAATGGCGTGAAGCACTCAGTTGCTACACGGCTTAGTGCTGGAAGAGTTTTTAAACTGCTGAAGTAGTATCTATAACGTATCGATGATGTTGAGCGCTTGGGTCTCACCCTAGAGTGAATATGCATTATTCCGTTGACCGCCCCTGTCCTACGTGGGAAAGGTGGTTCGACCTCGTAAGTACAAGTTATTGGGAGGGAGCCTGGGTAGACGTTCTTAGACTTCCATACGTTGACCTGATGAAGCTTGCGATAAGAGACGCGAAGCTGTGTATTGTTTTCGCTGACGCACTATGGCGCTCTTAACAGAACGGGTAGGAGTTTGGAGAGGACAGGAACAGGTGGGGGCCCCAAGATAAAGAAATACATTCACCCCGCGGCAGTTGCATGATAGTCTGCTGCTTGTGAGGCAATAGCAGATCGTATCTCCCCCCGTCTCTCAGCAATTAACGCGCGTTACCTCAACACATGCAATCATCACCTTCTACTCAGCTTCGAGCTCTCGAACTTATGGTACGTTTTCCACCATTGAAGCACCCTCTGACCACACAACGCATTATGCCAGCACCACTACCACTATCATGCCCTCGTGTCAATTGTGCCCTGCCGCTACACCTCCCCCCTCCCCAGGTCCGTGTGTTGGATTCCCTAGACGGCGAGGAGCTGCTCCTCCCTGTGAACCTGGCCAGTCGCCTGGTGCTGTCCAACACCGCCTTCGCGCAGCAGTTCATCACCGCTGGTGGGTGCGCCCGCCTCCATCCCGCCTTCCTGCGCGCCGCTAATGAAGCAACTAGACGTGCGGTTGTGGTTTGGGTGTCTTTCCCATTATGCATGCGAGTGTGTGTTACCGTTGCCCTATTCTCCTGCTCGCTACTTGGCTGTTTGCGAGGTTGATGCCTACCTGGGCGGTGTCCCTTGGTGTGAGCCCCTTTTTGGTCCTTCCGGAGCCTGTCCCCACATCGCTCCAGTCCAGGAAGATCTTCCCAGGAGGGCTGCATCCGCGTACTCTTGGCAACATGTCCGGGTTTTAGATGCCGCCTCGTTTTACCATATCTCGCATACCGCCTCACCGTTCCTTGTCCTGTGCAGGCGGCCTGGCGCCGAGCACCATGGCCCGCTGCCTGGCCGAGCCATCCCCGTCCCCCGTCTTGGTGGATGTCTTGCTAATCGTTAGCCAGCTAGCACGCTTAAATAAGGACTCATTCAACACATACGAGCCGCTGGCGAAAGCCAATATTTACAGCCAGATCCGTAGGTAGGTGGGGGACCAGCCTGGACTTTCGAAGGTGTGTTTTTGTGGCGGCGCTTAATAATTGTGGGAGTTTGTGCATGCCTGCGTGTGTTTAGTTCGGCCAACTACACCCGAGGGTAAGAGGCACCGACCGAATAAGCGAAGACGGAATGGAGTGAATGGGGAATGGGGAATGGAGTGAATCTTCGTCGATGCCCACCCTTTCCGCTAACCCTCCCAGTGCCGTGTGTGTGCTTGCGTCTCCGCCTGAGCAAGAAGTCCGGAAGGGTCCCGGAGTGGGAGGAAAGGGAAGCAGACAGTTTTCAGAGGTTTGTTTGGATGGAATGGTAGGCCAGTGGAAGAGCGGGCCTGCAACGTCCTAGGATTAACCGCACGCCTCGCCCTGCCATAATGATGAACATGTGCGTGTACATCTTTCCGGGAGGTAAATATACCCCTGGTCCCTCTCCGTCAATCCCCCCCTTTAGACTCCCTGTGTTGGACCGATGGTATCTTGGCTCGTTGGCCTTTACACCATTGCAGTTGATGGTCCGTGCATCTTTTGCTTGCCCTGCTGCTTTCTACATGCGCTCTTGCCGCCTCCCCACCTTCCTTGGGACAGGTTACTCTCTCACCCCGATGCCGCCGTGCGCTCACGAGTGTGCAATTTGGTGGGCAACATGTGCCGCCACTCGGCCTACTTTTACGGCGCGTTGGAACGGCATGGCCTGCTACCCCCGCTTATCGACCGCTGCGCCGACCCGGACAAGACGACCCGCAAGTTTGCGTGCTTTGCAATTGGGAACGCGGGTGTGTGCTCCGGCTGTCGCGTGCATGCCATGGGGACGCGTTTGGGACAGGGCCGGTATCATGGAAACTTCTCCATTATACTCAGATAAATGAAATGGAAACCTATGAATTTATGCAGATGCGAGTTCTTATGCAGATGCGAGATACGTATTTAGGGCGTCAAAACCTCAACCACCCTCCTGAAGACGGCCGCATTGCATCTCGTTTCCCAGGGCTCGGTGTGCTCTCGAAACCGAAGACCCCTGGTTCCTGCCCTTGCCACCCGCACCACATCTTTCGCGACCTTGCTGAACAACAGGTTTCCACAATCACAACCTGTACGGTGCTCTTGAGCCCGCTATCAGCCCCCTGGTGGCGCTCCTGCGGGATGAGGAGGTACGGGGTTGGGAACCTACATACGATAAGGGAATTGCGTCTTTCTAAGCTAGGGTTGCGGATTGGTATTGCGTTGCGGCAAGGTTGCGGCATTCCCGAATCAATGCAGGTCCACGGGTTTGTTAGGTGCAATTTACCACCAGGTCACATGGACATCCGTGAGTCCGGCCACGCGGGGACTGGCTTCCTTCTCCGCCTTAGGACCTGCTCTCCGTCCTTAATCCACCGGTTTCACTGAATCCGGTTGGTTGCTTTTGTCCCACTGCCTCTTTGGCTAATAGCCTCTCTGGCTAATATTCCTTCCATCTCGCTAAGCCAAGTTAAGTGAATCCTACTGTAATTCAAATCTAAGCTAAAACTCATGAGGACTCTCTCTTTTCCATACAGGACAAGACGCGTGCCAACGCCGCGGGCGCACTAGGAAACCTCGTGCGCAACTCCTCGGCGCTGTGTGGAGAGCTCATCCGCGCTGGCGCGTTGCGCGCCCTACTAGACACGGCGCTCAGCCCAGAGCGGCCGCCCACTGGCGTGGTGCCGGGCCGCGGTGGCGCCGGTGGAGGCGCGGACGCGGGCGGCTCACCAGTCAAGATTGCACTGTTCAGCTTAGGCAACATGTGCGCGCACCGGGAGTGCCGTGAGAGCCTCATCGCGTTGGGAGTGCAGGTGGGTGGATGGCCATCATCCCCGATGCTGGCAGGCCAGGGGCTTCGGAGATTGGGTGGGGACGGGGAGGCATCCTTTAGATCAGGTAATTGAGCTGTGGTGAGGGGATGGACCGCCAGGCTGTCGTGAGGAGAAATTGAACCTGCCACCGCGACAAACAAAACAGCTCTTTGTGGCTTGCTGGCTTGCTAGGGAAGGCATCGAAGAAAAACAATTGGCAAGGAAAAGTAGGGAGAGCGGGTTGTGCACGATCTAGAGGATGGGTGTGGAGGCTGTGGGTACGTGGCAAGCCGTTGCGACCACAGACAAATGCGTTGTACGGGAAGGTTATGGAGGTGTTTGGTTACTCACTAATTAGGACGCCCAGGTGTATAGCTCCGTCTATGCGAATAACTTTGATTAATCACTGCAATCCTCTCTCAACCCAGGGACTTATTTACAGGTTCTGGCTTGTGCAGCAATTTTGTTCGTGATTCTCGTTTTCTGTTCCTCCCTTCACATTCAGGACGTCATCCGGAGGCTGTCCAGCAATCCAGACCCCATCCAGCAAAAGTACCTGCAGCGCATTCAGCAGAAGCTTCAGGCGGGGAGCGTGGTTGGAGGTGCTGGGTCAGTGGCGGGCGGCGGCCGGTAGTTGCCTAGTGCATACACTCGTAAGAGTGCAATGAAATACAATGTCGTTTGGCCTTGTGAATTTATGTAGCGGTGTGCACAGAAACGGCCATGGTGTTAACAGTCTGGTGGCGCATGGTGGGCAAGCATACGTGACGCCACAGCGGACATTTTACACCTATACCCTTACATGGCAGTCTGGCAGAGCAACTCCGTGGCTGGGTAGCTGCATGCTGTACTGTTCTGGAGGCAAAAGATATGGTAGGGTGGCACTATGATTTCAATCACATGTGAAAGACGTATTGAAGTGACCTCCTCTTAAGGGGGGCGACAACTCTTTATGGGACGCACGCAACGGGTTGTCAGAGTGGGCCGGGTGGCTGGGTGGGTGGATGGCTAAGCACGTTATGTAGTTAATTAATCGTTTCGAGTATGTGCAACAATCCAGGTAACAAGTACCGCAGTCTGCCTTCATGCGCAACTGCGGGGCGCGGGGACGTGATGGGGCGACTTTAAAGGCAACTTTGCAGTGCAGGCGTCGAGCACAAGAGGGACAGCTTTCTTTGACACCTGTATATGCGGGGTGTGTTTGGAAGGGGGGATGGCAATGGCCAGGGGACACAGGAGTCGAGCAACACGCTTGGGTTCAGCCAGGGTGGTAGAGGCGTCGCTGGATAGTATGGACGATAGCCTGCGAGCACTACTGGGAGGGAGGTGGTGTAGTTTGGAGGGCGGCTGGTATAGAATGCATTCCTGGAGTATGCCCTGCGCGGCGTTTTGCACGCGTCTGTGTGTGTATGTATGTGTGTGTGTGTGTGCGCGCGCAGACAGGTGTTGCACTCTCAGCACCACGGACTTGAGCAGCGGTGACGGTGACGGTGACTGGCTTTTCTCCGTATGCAGAGTTTTCAGGGTTTGCTATTCGCGACACAAGTACACAATGTCATGTGTTCTTTTCCTATGTATAGGTGGCCGAGACGCCTTCACCCGATAGTGCGTGGAAAAGTCTGTAATACCTAGCAGGATTTAATGAGGTCGGGGCAGCCCACTGTATCAGGCAGCAACTACACCAGTTCTTGCATGCAGATGCGATATCCAGCTCCAAGATGCTGTAAATATGAGTCCACGCACACGTGTGCATGTTTGCTGAATTAAAGCAAACTGCAACCATACCTCCATCGATACCATTTTATGCACACCATGGCTTGTATCCGATGTGTGTGCCATGTGGCAGCGAGTGAGCAGCTTCATTAGCCGTCAGGCTTGGTCCCGGAGAGATTGTCGTGCGCGAATTAATATTCGTTATAGCGGTAGTGTAGGTTGAACTGGGAGGTAGGGAAAGCTACTCTCGGAATTCTTATCAGAAATAACGGAAGGGAGCAGCAATAAGGGAGAGGACCTTCTGGTTTCCGACCGTCAGGTTTCCGCAGTCGTACAGGCGATGGAGGGTCCATCCGTTACCCGCTCTTGGCTTATCGGGCCAGTAGTAGTCTATCTCCGGGTAACGCAGCCAACTGCCGCTGGTTGCCATCAGGATGTAACCTGCATCCTGATACAATCAGTGTGTGTATGGCGATACTAAATGTCACCTGACCAGCGGGACGGATACAAATGAACTGAAGAGGACATCCCTGCATGCTGTGTCAGCCACGCAGTAGGCATGCATGTCATACAACGGATGGATGTGATATCGGGACCCATTAATAGGATGGGAATGTTCCGCTTTAATCAAGCCTTGAAAAACGACTGACATGGCGCCTATTATCAATAGACCATCGAGTGAAGCATCGAGCATACACAAAGCCATACGTACGACAGCCACAGCAACAGCCCACAGCCTCAGGGAGCAACTTCAGGCCAGAAGCCACCCGAGAATGCCCAAGAATTAATGCCATTACATTCGCCGGCCGTGAGCCCGACGTGTGTTATAGGGAACGCGACGCTGAGGTTTTCAGTCCCTATACTTCACTGTCCGCCGAGCAGAGGCACATGCAGGTTAAGGTCTCTAGGAAAAACCTCACAGGCTGAATGATACATAACCTGGGCGAGCCTGCCAACCACCAGCTAAGCCAGGAGCTACACCTACCGTCTGCACCTACCAAGCTTGCGCAGGAGGACCTATTCCTATGCTAGATCAACTCAGGGGCCCAGATTACTTCAGGGCCTGGGCGATCCCCACAGGCAAATGCAGGGTCTTGCTCCAGCTTCCAGCTCCAGGCTACGAATATATCAACTCTGCCGTTGATCCATAGGGTGCTACTAGCCAGCCAATCCGAGCGGCATTCAGCTGGACCTTACCCAATTAAACATCTTCCTACAGTCCGTCCATCGACAACACCGATGCCTAACAGCAAGACCCATCGGGGCCGGCATCAAGATTCTATGTCCTATGCCGTCACTTCAGGATGGGCAAGGATGTCCAGGGGTTTCAGAGGGACCTTTCCCCATGGCCTTGTGCCAGGGCCAGGCATTAGCGCCCCTGGCTCTGAAAGTAACAGAACAAGTAAACAATGCTACCACTAGTATTGCTCGCGGCTTAATGAGCTTTGGCCCTCCCATACTGAGCGGATCGCGCCTGGACACATGGCCAGACGGTGAATTCGGGACTAGGACTATGTAGCATTGATTTTGCTGGTGCGGGCATACAGGGGCCGAAACCTCCCTCAGTTCCCCATCGCCTTTACATCCGCGACAGCCGGCATACTAGGCGATGCAGGCAGGGTGTTGATGCTGGACCAGTGCAAAGACCTTTCTCGAGTGCCTTACACACGTGATGATGTTTTAAGACTCCTGGCTGGTTTGCAACTGCTTTTCCTTGGTCAATAATGGGTGCGGCAGCGGCTGAGGTTTCATGGCTTGTTGCAGATTCGTAACTCGCGGTGAGTCTTTGTTGCCACTGGAAATGTATCTGGCAACCTCATCACCTCCGATACCCAGAGGTATGCAGTACCGGTCAATTTTGAACATTCTCGGGTACCCTCGGTCAGCAACTATCTGCATCTTCCAGTGGAAACCACCCCCGCTGTCCGCATTCCCGTGACCGAATCGCATTTCGCATCCAACCCCATTGCATCCCTCTCACTTTCGTGGGGGTTCACACTATTTCCTGAGAGTACGGCTCACGGGAATTCTTCAATGCAGCACAGGGAACGGATGGTGCGACAGCATTTACAGTATAATGCATGGCCGTTGCATAAGCCTTGAAAGACCATGCACGTATGCCACCTCTGCATGCAGGCCAAAAGTTCGTCGCTCGTCCCTTGCCTCATGGCTGACCTCCTAGTAACCCAAGGGGATTCGGCTACCACCCCGCTGCAGCAGCCACGTCACGTGCCCACTCAATCGCAGCATCCACCCAAACCGCTAGCACTGCGACACTGCAGTACACGGATGTCAGCATTAGAGGTGCGAATGGCAAATTCCGTCGCAGAAAAGGTACGGCATCGTGCACGACGCTAACATAGAGCTCCACAAGCAGGAAGCCAACCATGTACGCCTTCACCGGGGGCCCTAGCACCACAACCCTCCTGGGCTTCATCAATACGACCTGCCGCCCTAACGGCTTCCCCTCACGTTTCGCTGGTGCTGCTTCTTGAACCTTGGATGGCGCTACACGCGGCGGCTGGTGTGAGCAACCAGCGCTCGGTTGAACTTCAGCGTGTAACCCGCACAGCGCTGCCGCAGAGACCACAAAGTAGGATAGGACGAGCAGCACCTTGGCGCCGTACTCTTGGGGGCGGAAAAGCAGGGGCAGCAGGCCATAGTGTCCAGCGCTGGCGAGCAGCAAAAACCGCCGGGCGGCAACTGGGGACACAACCGCGTCGACTGCCAGCGGCAGCAGTGCCTATAGGCCGTGGATAGATTGGGGATTTACGGGGGTTACGGACGGCCATACAGAGATATTGATACCGTGGTGCACGTGAGCAGGCAGCAGGGTGCGCGGAGCGCCGGGCTTCACAGGAAAGGCCCGAAGAAAGGAGGTCGGGTTCCCATGCCACCCTTACAGAAACACGCAGGCAAAAGCACATCAAGACCGGATCCACAGCTCCCACTAAAACCCGTCACGGGCATCACAGGCTGATAATGGCAGTGTTCGCTTCCTGACCCTTCCCAGGCCTTCCCCTCCTCCCCTCCCACGCCACGACACCCAACCCTGTACCTCACCACCAGCACGGCTTTCTCGTGTACGTGGTAGCCGAACACAAAGCCGCACAGGAAGCTGTAGGACACCGCACGAAAGATGTTCCGACGCACGTACCCCGGGCGGCCATCCCCAGCCCACAGTGCTGCCAGGCAGGGCAGCAGCCCCACCAACACCGCCAGTGCCGTGGCTGCAGGGGTTACCTGCGGGAGCGAGCGGGTACGCGCTTCGGAAGGCGTGCAAAGGTGGGTTGTCGTGTACACGGCGGGTTTCGACCCACATGAGCGCGACCACGAACACAAGCACCCACTTTCCTAATCCCTGTCACCCCGCAAGCCATACACACCTACGTACCGCACATACGCACCTGCGGGAGCACGGAGAAGTGAGAAACACCCACCCGACCGTCTGCATGTTTGGAAAGGAAGGGGCCCAGGCAAGCAAAGGGGGAAACAAAACCGAAGTCACAACATCGACCAAGTCCAAGGACGGGTGGAAAGGATAGGGACGACCGGAACAACACAGCATGTCACCAGTGGCTTGCGGATACACAGAGCACGCGGCAGATCAGGTCCAGCAAAACAGGAGGAGAAGACAGGAAACGGACCGTTTGCTGGGGCCAGTACCGGCAAGCAGGACAGTGCAACCTGCCAAATAAAATACCTGAGGGCCATACTGCTGCAGCACGTCCACCCTTACATGTGCCATATACCATCCAGATCCCAATCACCCATACTGCGCAAAGCACTGCCTGCCCAAGCCTCCTCATGAATGTGCTTACTGCCCACTTCATGGTCCTGTCCGCTTTTATTTAAGTCCACATCGAAATCCTTCCGGCACAGGCTTGGCTCCCCTGCTCACCTGCCATGTTCGCCGCCCCCCGCTGTATCCGCAGCCCCATCCTCTCCAGGTCCAGCCCAAGCCAGGGGGCGATTCGCGGCAGCCCCACCGCCAGCAGCTTGTCCGCAGCTGCATAGGGCGCCCAGGCGTTGGCGGCCCAGTAGGCGTGCATTAGGCCGCGACCGAAGGGGAACAGCCGCCGCAACACCTGGAGGGAGGTAAACAAGGTTCAGGGAAAGACAAGCGGATGCGGACATGATGACCTGAACGCCACTACGGATGCTCCGCAAAGGGAGGGAGGGTGGGGGAAGGACCGGCTGCAGATCGCGCCGCTTTCAGAGGAGCCCAGCCAGCCGCGCTGGGCGACCCTAGCCTGGCTTGGTCGGTTCAGGCCTGGGCAGCAGAACAATGCGGGACCAGAGAGCCTCCCCGGGGAATCGTAGGAGGCCTCACCTAGAGGCGGTATGATGAGGTGGTGCATCTCACCGACACGGGAAGACCCGCGGCGACCCAACCGTTGACACAAACCCGCCCTCATGCCGTCGCGTCCCTTGCGTCCGTGTCCAAGCCCCGACGCACCCAAGTCCCCTCTCCTGCCACCCCCTTTTCCCCCCCAAGCCCCGCATACGGCAAACCATCGTACCTGTGGCATCTGGCCCATCACGATGAAAGGCCCAAACGACGCCCCGAAAATGGCCAACACGCCGCTTCCAAGCACTGCCAGGCGTAAAGCAATCCGGCCAAACCCAGCAGCGCCTCTTTCTTCGCCGCCTTTACCACCCCCCGTGCCGACCCTGTCAGCAGCGCTGCCACTGACCCCCGGAACCTTACTGCCCCGTGAATCAGCCCCACTTGCGGGACCAATCGCTGTGCCCTCACAGCAATAGTGGCGCAGCAGGACCACGAAGTATGCGGGGGCTGCATACAGGAAAAGATGCTTCATGTTCAGCAGCGCCGCAAACAGCAGCCCGGAAGCCAGCATACGGCCTCTGCAGGCCGCGTACAGCGACCACAGCAGCACACCTGTGATTGCCAAAAGAGGGCGGGAGGGTACTGTCTCTTTGCCGCTGAGTGATGCGCACGTTACCGGTACACGACTGCAGAGTTCCAGAAAGAAGCCAGGAATTAGCCACGCCAGCAGTTGCGATGGAGATAAACGAGAGTGCAGAGGTCAGGGACGAAGCAACAGAACAACTGTCCTAGACAGGCTTCGCCGGTTCGTTTGGGCTCCGGCAAGACCAGCTGGAGGTTGTGGGTTGTGCGGAGAGGTCCCTTGCTGTAAGTGACAGAGGAGAATGTGCAAATCAGGTGACTCAGGGTCACAGATGCACAGGCACAGAAGCAGGCCCAAAGCTGGGAGGGTGGCGTTTGTGCCCTTCTGCACATTAGTCCATTCAGGCCTGCTACATATGCAAACCCACCCAGCACCCAACCTAAGAAACACTTGAATGCCGACAGCACCCGCGCACTACTCCACCCACCCATCATGACGCCGTTGTACTGGAAATGCACGTGGTCCACAAGCATGAGTCCCGCGTTGCATGACACCAAGAAAAACAGCACCGCGCCACGCCGCATGTTGACGTTATCACTGCCGCTGCTGTTACTGTCAGTGTCGCCGGTGCCACGTAAAGCGTATGTAGTAGCTGCGGGTGGCGCTGCGGCAGCCTCGCTTGCAGCCCGGTCCTCCTCCAGGCCCGGCACCTGCCCGGCACTTGCCTTCGTCGCAGGTCCCGTGGCCACTGCGGGCCGCGTTGTGGAAGCAGCCTCAGCCCCCCTCACCACATCTCTGCGGGCAAGCACACACACACACAGACAGACAGACAGACATGTTTGCACACCGACCGACACACGGTTCGCACTGGTGCCGCGTGCAATGGCACATTGTGGCACACATGAAGTAAGACCGCACATGAGAAGTCGGGCTGTGGGCTGTGGGGCTGATACCGCAGAGCGGACCAAGCGGCACAAGCGCTCCCTCTGCCAGGTGCGAGTGGGTGCAGGGGAAGGCTACTCGGTTAAACGCCGGAGGGAAGAGATTTTGCGCGCCTGCGCAAGGCAACGTGAGCTTTGTCGGAAGGTTGGCCCCCGACTAACACACTCCCTACCAGTGGCTCTGCCCCTAGGCGCGCATTAGCCCTTGGCTTGTTGCCGTGCCGGGCCTGCCACTGGTCCTTCAATTCCCTTCGCTCATGCCGCCTTCCGTGACTCCATCTGAGGGGGCCCGCTCGCCTTTCAGGGCTTTCCTTTCCAATTCCAACCTGGACATCCGGGCGCATATGCGCCGGGCCCACATGTGCACCGGGCCCCAGGTGTAGCTGCAGCTTCCCACCCCAGCTGGCGGGTTTCCTTCCCTACCCGCCCCTACCGGGGTTCCCACCTGGCGAGCGCGTACGAGGCCGCGAGCAGCACCAGGTCCGTGACGATGACGGAGGCGCGCTGGACGGCGATAGCACCCAGGGAGATACATGCGGCAAGCAGGGAGGTAAGGGGAGCCCAAATTGCAGGAAGTAGGGAGCCAAACTGATTCGGATGGGCAACAACAGTTGTGGACTGTGCAAAATGGTTTGTCGGACGGACATGGCAAAAGGAATGAAACCGCGTCAGAGGAAATGGAGTCTGAATGCAGGAATGAGGCAGGCAGGGGCCACGGGGTCCTTGTTGGGGCTCCCGGGGTCAGGACAGGAGGCTTGCTGTGCTAAAGGCCTGCATGCTTTTAGTTGCAGGCTACTGACATGCAACATGCTGCAAATTTGCATTTGGCCCCCGTGCCCTGTTGCATTTCCTGTTGTATGTCGCCTAGCGTCTTTTGAATAATTTCTCCTCGGCCTCCACGGCGCGTTGTGCAACCAGGCCGCTGTCGTCGTCGCCTCGCGTGGTGGCCCCCATGCCTTAAGGATTAGGCCTTGCGGTCGTAATTAGTGTGAGACGAAAGTAGCTCGTGCTGCGTATCCGCGGTTCGGTGTGCACAGCGCAGCATGCATAGCGTGGATGAGGTCTCCAAGCGTACCTGGAACAGCACCGTACGCTCACTAGCGTACTCTAAATTCTGTACGACCAGCATCGCTGGGTCTACAAAAAGAGCGAATTGAGACAGAAGCCATTCGAACCAGGCAAAGAACGGTGGGTAATCGAGGGTCCATTCCGACGTCGCCTCCACATACCTGCGACATGGCAACCCTCAGCTTGCAGCTACGAAGCGAGAGAGGTGGTGCCGCAGGCCCGGAATTATCCAGCCTGAATAAGCATAGGGCATCGTATGGCTTACCACTTGGAGATCGGGAGGTTGTGTGTGATGGCAAGCCAATTACGATGCACCTCAAAGTCTGTGGACCGGTAGGTAGGGACCAGCAGCAGCTTACAAGCAGTCGCAATAACCGCGATCTGCAGGCAAACTACTATCATTTTGTTCGTGTCCCTAACCGTCTCGTCCGCACTTTGCATGCATGTTTGTAGCTACTAGCAGTAGCGATGATCAAAACGATAACTGTTGTAACATAACAAGCGGGCCTTTGTAAAGCATGATTGACCTTCAGGTAACATGTTCCTAAAGGCAAGTTGTGAGTATGCACATGCACGACAGTCAACCGTTGATCCGGCCTAGCAGGGGCCTCGCATCGCTGCTTCGGAAGCTCTGGACATGCCCCAAACAAGCGAGTAAACGTTGCAATCTTTCAAGTTAATCTGCCATTCCTATATCGCTAACCGCTTAACTTTTTCATAGTCTGTCCATGCCTAACGCTAGCTCCGATCGATAGCTGTTAGGGACGGTGTTCTCGTTGGAGACAAGGAACCATGGTGCGCGAAATACACCGCCTCAAGCTTGCAGGAAAGCACCTGTCACAGAATTACGCCCACCTGCGAATGCGCAGAAGAACATCCTTGGATTGGTGCAAGGTGCTGCAGCACGTATAGACCTAGAATATAAAACTCAACGGGGGCAGCCCTACAAGAGGACAGCGCCCGTCAAGAACAAAAGTGGCGAGACAGAGGAAATAGCTCTCTTCACCAACAAGGATTCTATCTTTGGAGAAGTAAGAGGGTATCGTCAACTTATGTCGGCTGTGTTCCGGCAGGCAATCTTCTCGGATAACAACCTTTCGCAGATCCGTGTGACGCCCTTGACGACCAAGAAGTTCGAACACCAAGGCATCCGTGTGCAGTTGGTTGGTCAAATTGAGCTCTTGTCCGAGCGTGGGTCTCCACACGACTTCGTGAACCTAGGTGTGTACGAGGGCCCAAACCAGGGGTTGAGAGGCACGTGCAAGCGAGACTCTTGAACGGCCTGAAGGCATAATGCCATGTGCTTAAGGCGAGACGGTATAAGCGGTGTATGCTACTCAAAGCATGGTGGGACAACGGAGGGACCAGAGTTTTCACTTCTGGCACGCCGCTCCTCCCATGCGACGCGGGAAGTGCTACGCTCCATACCCTAAAGGCGAACCCTCATGAAAACATATCCCCCTGCACAGCTGTTGTGCGCTTGACTTTGCATCCCCAACACCGATGGTGTTTGTGACACCCTGTCCTGCCAGTCCGGGAGCTAGCTCCCGGGGGCGAGCTGCAGGCCTCCAAAACCTTTCCCTTCGAGTTCCAGAATGTGGAGCTGCAGTACGACTCATACCGGGGTAGCCAAGTCCGGTGCAGGTGGGAAGGGTGTAGAGTCGCTGCACTGTGCAGTCCGGTATGGGGGTAAGGAGTCTCATTCCTGTCCTAGATTGTGCTGTAGTAAGGTTAGCCATGTGAAAGGCTGCTTTGCGAGGCCACGAGGGACCTGACGCACCTTGTCGCACTCTTGGCGTGCCATGGAGTGCGATGAAGCTGGATGGTAGGCCAGTGGTGAGTACGACCGTTTTGGACAGCTGGGAAAGGAGCGCTTTCCGCCGGCGTGCTCCTTCTCTAGTATGTTAAATGCACTAACATGACGGGTGAGGGGCAGCTGATACCGACGCTGCTCTGCTGTCATCTCAACTGGCCTTGCGCTTGGCGCAGCTACCACATTCTGCTCTCCTGAAGCTACCGATGCTTATAACTAAGCATCATAAGCATGCTTGCAACTGGCCCCGGGCAGGTACCTGCTGCGGGTGACGGTTGTGGGGAAAGGCATGACGCCAGACTCCAAACGTGACTTCCCTCTTTGGGTCAGGAACTACGAGAAGCTGCACGAGGCCACAGTGCCTATAAAGGTAGGAGGAGTGGGGATCAGGGCCGTGGGCCTGGGACGACCGGGGCAGGGCGGGGGGATGTAAGATTTAGGAAGGGGAGATGGGAACCCGGTGGGAAGAGGGAGGGCAGCGGCGCCTTGCACAAAGGAGGCGTAGGGTTTCCTTAAAGTAGCTAGGCTTGGAAAGGGGAGCGCTGGAACAGGATGCCTGCAGCCATTGAAACATGCCGTGTGCTGCCGCCGTAGAACTCCCAGCAAGTCAAACGGGGCAGGGACGTGGAGAGGGAGCGGGAAGAGGCTTCTGGGGCCAATGGCAAGGTACCTATGCGCGGTAGCCAGCCGTCGCCCATGCAGCGCAGTCGCTTTTTGGCGCCCTCCAAAGCGGATCAGTCCAATCCTCCAACGCTCGTGACAAGCAATGCTGCGTACCGCTCGTGTTCTTTCGCTGGATGAACCTTTTTGCCGACGCGCTACAACCCCTCCCACGTGCCGCCATCCCATTCAGTACCTTCCTCCCCCATGTGTAAAAAATGTGTTCCTCCGGGTACTCCCGTGTGTATTTTGCAGATGGAGGTGGGCATTGAGGACTGTCTGCACATTGAGTTCGAGTACGACAAAGCGAAATACCACTTGAGGGTGAGGACTGATACGGGGCGCCTGGCGCTGCTGTTTGTGGAGGACCGTCCTCGGTTCTCGGTTGCCGCTATTCCATCCCACCCGAGGCTTGATTTCTTGAACTCCATCTGCTGCACTGGCCCATGCAAACCTCACGCCCTCAGACGCTACCGTCCACATGCACCAGCCACTGCGTATGCACGTGAGTACGTTTTATTAAAGTGTAGATGCACGTTTATTAGCAAACCATTTGTTAACTTTAACTGAACGTCTATCGGCGTAATCCTGAACCCGACGCTGTGGTAGGAGATTGTCTTATGAAACTAGCTCTCTCACTTCTGTCCCCACGGCCAGGACGTGGTGGTAGGCAAGATCAACTTCCTGCTGGTGCGCATCAAGCTCAAGTACATGGAGATTGAGATCAAGCGAAAGGAGACCACCGGCTCCGGGAACTCCACACACAACGAGAACGACACAATTGCAAAGTAGGCAGAAGGAAGGGCGGCTTGTAGGTGGGCGTTGGATGGGGCGGGCCTGCGGGATGGACTGCCAGGCGGCGGGTTGTGTGCAGGGCAGCAGGCCCCCATCAGGGAAGTACGCGCTGCCGCTCCTCAACTGCTTCTTCACCAGCGACGCATGTCCTCAAAATTCTCCGTCTTACGCCCAAATTCACAAGGTGTGCTAAGAAGTTCGTGATTACAAATTCCGAGGCCTGCATATCAGGCGAGTCACCTGCTACATGTTGCCATCCTGACCTGCAGGTACGAGATCATGGACGGGGCGCCTGTTCGCAGCGAGAGCATACCGATCAGGTGCGAATGAAACGCAGCGAGATGCTCACATGTTTGCGAGAGGAAAAAGGAAGGAGAGGGGGCAGCGAGGCCACGGAAGGCTGTTCATGGCATCCGGAAGCATATACGGGGACAGTGGGTGAGCACGCGGGAGACAAACGCAAACGCACATACCATCGGTCATTTCCCTCTGTGCACTGTGTACCGTATGACTTCGTATGTCGTGCTGTCCGAAAATTAAATCCCATACTAACCGCCGATTGTTTAAATCCCCCACCTGAACTGCCAGATTGTACTTATCGCCCTTCGACTTGACGCCCACGTACCGAGAGGTACACAACAAGTAAGAGAGGTGTAGGCGGGTCAAGGGTGGGATCGGGATGTGCAAAGACGGTGGTCAGAGGTACAGGTTTAATATACTAACCGCAACGGCAGACAAGCAATTCCTGCTTTATCCTTGTATTATCGTCATGCTCACGTAAAACAACCCTGCTAGTGTTATGGGGCCGTCCTTCTGGACCTTTACAACACCACTCCACCTCCATTCGTCTCATGTTCACCATGCGACGTCTGCACCTGCAGACGTCGGACCCTTTCAAGTGCTGTCCCAGTCCACTCTTCACAAATTTCGTTCTTCGTTTTGAGGGACGAAAGATCGCTTTGTGTATATACACATATGTATGTCAGTTTCTCTTCAAAGCCGTGTTCTCCGTTCCCCGCAGGTTCAGCGTTCGCTACTTCCTAAACCTGGTACTGGTGGACGAGGAGGACCGTCGCTACTTCAAACAGCAGGAGATTGCCCTGTACCGGAAGGAGGATGGAGCTCCCGCTGGAGCGGGGACAGCCGCAGACAGCGCGGACCGAGGGCCGCTGTGAGGGGGCAGCGGTAACAGAAGAAGCAGCAGCTGGAAGGTTGGCAGATTTTGCGAGTATCCTGGTTGGGTTTGGAAAACTTAGTGACTTGGTAGTTTGGGGTTGGCAATGGCGGGATGAGGGTTGCTGTGTGTGGGGGGGGAAACGTGTGGTGTGGTGCCAGACGGGCAGCGATTGGCGGGTCACAGCGGGTGCAGTAGCCAGCCGGAGGGAGGGCAGAGCCGCTGCAGTAAACTATCCTCCCTATCCTCCCTTTTCATCGGCATTGCGGTGCGCAAGTCGACATGGGTTCTTGCAAGTTGATATCAGGTTGATTAAGCTGGTGTATCCTCGCCTGCCTGTTTGGGTGTTTTGTTTATAGCTTTGGCATCGAGCTAGCCAGGTGGGATGGATTGTGTTACAAAATGTTACAGAGCAGGATGTGGAAATAGGGCCCCGAGTCGCAGCTTTATACACACAGTCGCGCTGTTAGGGCCAATGCTATGTGGTTGTGGATGCGCAGCTTTATACACACAGTCGCGCTGTTAGGGCCAATGCTATGTGGTTGTGGATGCGCAGGTTATGAAAGCACAGCAGGGAAGATTACTATAAGGTAATAACTTCTATCGTAAGCATTCACTATTAATCGCATAGCTTCAATTTCAGTGGTACTGTAAATTATAACGGTACCACCGAAAGATGCGTTGTAATTCAGACGAGTCGCCCTGCGCCTGCCTAGAATCGGAAAAGACATTTGTCCAGAAAAGAGAGGTAACAGGAATCTCACCTCCCCGCCGGACATGCGCCTTCAGTTGTGGCCCAAGACTCACGGGTTGTGTGGATCAGAACCTAGCCCGCTAGAGCCGGTACGCTCTGCCTCGCACCCCAGCCCCGCCGCCTACACCGCCCATGGATCCTGACCCGCCGCTGCCACCGCCAGCCCCACCAGTAGGCACATCTCCCAGTAACGCAGCTAGCCGTGTGGCGCGCGCCTGGGCTGCCGCCGCGGCTCGCTTAATTCGCTCATACTCCTGTGCCGTGTCTTCCCTCACCATCTCCCGTACGGCATCGGCGGACTCGAGCCTTCCAGGGCCTTGCGTCTCCTCGGCCTCCATCTCTGCTTCTTCGGGGCTGACCGCCAGTGCTCGTTCCAAGGGTCCGCCCACGCCTGCAGGCTGAGCGGTACTGCCGCCAACTGTTGTACGACCTGCCGACCTCCCAGCGGCCGCCAGCCGCAAACGAGCGCCCGCCGCACCACCTGTCGAGTGACGGGGGCAATCCGATTAGTACCGCAAACCCATGGACACGATCAAATGATTTGAGAGACCGTCTATTCAGGTTCCTGCCCATTCCATCCGTCGGGGATGCCTTAGTGCGCCGTTCGTAAAACCCGGCAACAGGTCATAACACCCGGGGAAAACGAACCAGGCCATGAAACCGCGAGCCACTGCACAGCCCAGGAGGCCATAACGCGGAGCCAACCCCATTACCACTACTACGTCCACATTGCTGGGATGTAGTCCTGTTTAGTCGTCCTCATGTCCGCATCCCAACCTGCGGGACCACGTCGGATATCCCCTCAGGCTCCCTCCATGCAATATCCCAACCGCGCTTACGCAGGCCACCCCTACCCACTCCCTCTCCCCTCCCATACCCCTCAAGCTAGTCACCACTGCGTCCGCGACCGCCCACTGACCCGCGGAGATGAAGGCAGCCGCGCGCTTCTTCACGCCCCCAAGCAGTGCCGCCGCGCGCTGACCGCCGCTGCCGCCAATTCCAAAGCCGTTACCAAAGCCACCCGCGCCCGAGCCCCCGGCAGCCGCCGACGCACTCGCGGATTCCGTCACCGCCGACAGCGCGTTGCCGTCGGCCGTGTACGTGATGTCTGGATCCAAATCCTCCAGGGAGAGTCCCGCAGCTAGCAGCCCGCCAGGGCCCAAGCTCGCGTCACCGCCGCCGGCGCCGCCACCGCCCAGCAGAAGGTTCGCGGCAGCAGCTCCGCCGCCGCCACCACCACCGCCCCGGAGCTCCTGCCCAGAGTTCAAACCCAATGATGGCCGCATAAGGATGGCGGGGTGTGCGGGCCCAACTTCGGGTAAGTGCCCATGGCTCCGGAGCCAAGGGAAAGAGTTTTGCCTACCGATACGCGCAGTGACGACGCAGCCACATGACCGTCATGGCGAAATATTAGCCATGAAGGACCTCTCGGCAATCCAAGGGGTTCCCCATGGAGAGTCAGGAAAACGTCGTCGCACCCGCCCTCCGCATTTGTGTCTGTGCGCGACGTATGTGTGTATGTATGTGTGTATATGTTCCATGCACCGCCCAGCTCCGTCATCTTGACGGGGATCGTCATCTTGACGGGGAGGGCCAGCTCACAAGGGCCCGCCTTTTCTCTCCTTCCCCCTATTTCTCCCCTCGCCCTCGTCGCTCTAATGGTTCTCCCCCCCCATAAGGCCCACCTTGAGCTTGCTAGCCTGGATGCCGGCGACGCTCTTGATGACTGACCGAATCACGTCCCACTTGTACCTGCAAGTGCACCCCACCACCGCCACCACCACCACCACCGAGACCGAGGCAAAAAAACAAAGCGCGATCGCGTTAGGCCGCGCAATTTGGACTATGACCGACTCTTGCATAACTCCGCATTCTCAGCAGCGAGGCACTGCCCTCCAGGAGGCCATGCGCCGCCAACGCGATCCTGCGCACTGCGCACTGCGCACGGCAAGTGGAAAAGGTGCGTGCGCGCCACTACCCCCTTCTACACACACACACACACACACACACACACACACACAGACACACAGACACACAGACACAGACACAGACACAGACACAGACACACAGACACGAAAGCAACGCACGCAACCGCGCTAGGCCGCATGCAGACGCCCTGCGTCCAGGTGCGACATTGCGTTGTGCATTCTGAACCCCACGCCCGCACGTACCGGCACACGCAACTATGCTGTTGGATCCCCACCCACTTTGCGAGAATGTCCCTCCAGCCGCCCACAATGTTCCGATAGACTCGTGCGTCGATGACCAGTCCCCATCCCCCCGCGCTGCCGATGGACAGCCGCGGCCCGGTGTAGGTCAGACGGGCGGCCATGCGGTTGAAGCGCACGTGGCGGAAGCGCAGTCGGCGAGGAGCCCGACCGCGGCCGCCGCTGCCGCCGCCGCCTCCGCCCTGCGAACCGGATGATGCGCCGCCGCCACCACCGTCGCCGCCGGAGGCTGCTGCCTGTGACGACAGGAAACGGGAACGTCGGCAATTAGCTCACAAGAAGGGAAGAACCCAACCCTCCATTGGACGGGTCACAGCATCCAACTATAAAACCGCAGGCCAAACACCCCCCCTGTTCCGCCTATGATCAACCATAATCCAGCTATTTGAATGAACAACATAATCCAGCTATTTGAACGAACAACATAATCCAGCTATTTGAATGAACAAGCCTAGAGGCGATGATTTCTTGAAAGTTGGCATGGGAGGACGTGAAATTGACTCTGAACGGACTCTGACAGGCGCAGGATAAAGCGCTACACAGCAGGGCAACCAGTTTTAGCTACTACTAGCGGTAAACCACAAAGTAGTCCTGCTATTAATCCTGTGGCATTTGTTAGAGAAGAAATAACTAATAAACAGACTCAAATTCTGAAGGAAGCTGTAGCAATGCTTCACACAGCCGCTGCATGTGGGCTACGCCCCGCCCACATCCCCTGAAGCACCCACCCACCCACCCACCCGCCCGCCTCGCCCTGTCGACGGCGTGACCTGCTGCGCCGCCACCTCGCCGGACAGCGGCGCCATCGGCACCAGCGTGCCCGACACGTCCACCAATATCGTCGCGCGACCGTCCCTGCGGCGACGGTACGTCGGGCCGTACCGTACGGCAACGGTCGTGGAGGCGGGGAAGGCAGCCGCCACGGCCGCGCCGTCAGTCGCCGGCAGCGCAGCCGCGGTCGGTATGGCAGCCGCCGCCGCCGCCGCCGTGGGGGCGACAGCAGCGCTGCTGTGCTCGTCTGTGACGGCGGACGATACACGGCTGTGACGGCCCTGGGTGCCTAACCCCAAAGCCGGCTCCCTGCCAGCTGCCGATGCCGCAGCGGAAGGTGTCGGCGCCCCTACTGCACCGCTGAAGCCTGAGCCGTAGGCGTCGGAATGTACGCTCGACCAGGGGGGGGCCTGACCCCGTTGCGGCGACGCCGCCACAGCTGTAACGGCTGCACCTGAGGCAGCGATAAGGTCAGCTGACGCCGTCTGAGCCCCACCGTGCTGGTGCTGCTGCCGAGCATCTGTTTCGTTTGGTTGTTTTTCGGGGGGGGGAGGGGCCGGGAATGAAGGGCGCTTCATCACGTTGAAATCAGCTTCACGGCTCTCTCTCCCTGTCTATGAGGCAGTCGAATGAGCTAGCCTTGGCATTACAACGGAATCCAAAGCGATGTTGGACGGAAGTTACATTCAATACAGTGTAAAAGTGGCATCAGTCCAGGGCCCAGGAAACCGAACGCGAGTGCATGTTAGACAGGCAGGCAGGCAGCGGTATCGAGATGGTGTCAGGCAGATATCATCACTACGGAACAGCAAAAAGGTGGGGGGGGAGCAGTGCGGTGCACAATTCATGTTAACCTGGTGTTTAAACCCACCATCACCATCACCATCACACCACATCACATCACATCAAACCGACAGTGGAACGTGTGCTCTGGTGTCCTGACGACATACGCGCCTGGCGCCCTTACGCGCCCTTCCCCCGACCGGTACGAAAATGTATCTTCTGCACTACCAGTATTCCGGAGCTGTCCATGATGTCATTCCGGAGCGGTTCATTTTGTGCACATCTCCCACACACCCCAAATCCGGGCGGAGATGACACACAAGCACAGAAACCCATATGCGCAAGTCCTCTTGTTGATACGACCGCATTAATGGACCCAAACGCCCACCCGCACAACGGAATGACAGCTCCTGTTGCTCAAAAGTCGCACCTGTCATCATCATCGCTGTCGCGCTCCGAAGCCCCGCCGGATCCAACGGAGCTGCCGCCGCTCCCGCCGCTGCCGTTGCCAGGACCCCGCCCACACCAAGGGCAACTGCGGATGCCGCCGCTGCCGCTGCCGCCGTCTCAGGCAGCGTCGTAGCGCTGCGGCGACTGAACCACCCGCCGCCCCCGCCGCCGCCCCCGCGTGCCGTCTTGGCTGGTGACGCGTACGTGCTGCCGCCGCCACCGCCTCCACCGCCACCAGCGGCACCACCGCCACCCACCGCTCCTGACTCAGGTCCTTTGGCGGCTCCACTGCCCTTAGACTGCTCGGGGTACAAGAGGGGGCGGGCACGTCAATATCTCAGTCAAAATGCACACCGACAGTGACGGGGGGGAAGGGGTTACGACGAAGCGGCAGGGAATTCATAAAACCCCCGAAAGCATGAGGCATGGCTCTACGAAAGCGGGGCCCCCATGTGAACGGGCCGTTTAGTCACACATACATACATACGTACATACACACACAAGCGTGTCCCACACAAGCCATCCCCTACCCTTCCTCCAACCCTGCCCGGCTCACGACCCCACACTCCCCACTATGCCCAAGGATGTCTAGCTGTCGCGGCACCCCCCACCCCGGCCCCCTCCCTCACCCCCCTCACCCCCCTCACCCCCCTCAACCCCCTCAACCCCCTCACCCCCCTCACC
>NW_003307607.1:443888-444194 GCF_000143455.1 Volvox carteri f. nagariensis
GTGGTGTGAATAGGTATACATTAGGTCATAAACGCAGGATGGACAGGCGATGGGCGCTGCGCCTCCTCACCGTCAGCACTGCCTCCACGGAGGACAGGGACCTCAGGCAGGTCGGGACAGCTCATCGACCCGACCTGTAATAAAAACGCCACGTACCTCAATATGCTCGTACGTGACGTACTGCGCATCCACGCCGCCATGCACCACATACATTCGCAGGAGCGGGTCGTCGTCCCAGGACGTGCTCGCGTCCGGCCGCCACAACGAAAGGATGCTGCTACCACCACGACCCCCCCCACCCCCCCT
>NW_003307607.1:444244-446098 GCF_000143455.1 Volvox carteri f. nagariensis
CGACGGCCGTGCCTACAGCCGCCGCCGCCGCCGCCGCCGCCCCCGTAGCCGTCCCCCCCGGTGAATTCAGCTCCCACATATCCGCCGTGTGCATCACTATCTTGGTGGTCCCGGTGTGGTCGCGGTCCAGGGAGTGGTGGAAGGATAAACCCTTGAGCTCGGCCTGCAGCCCCGGACCCGGCCCCGGCGGGTTAGGGTTAGGGGGTACGCCCCCGCGGGTTAGGGGTGGTGAAGAGGGAGAGAAGAGTGGGAGACACATTATATGCCAATACGGACAACACAACTTCGATGGGGTAGGGGGGCGTGCAGTTCGTTGAGGGCTCGGGCGGGACAGCGTGTGAATGTGGTGGGCGCGAGGTGGTGGTCGGGCAGAGAAGGTGTGGGACGGCGGGCAGGACGGCAAGGGGAGTGCGGCATGAGAGTGAGTGGGAAGGATGGTTAGAAATGGCTGGGATGGGGAAGTGGCTAGCTGGGCGAGAGTGGTTGGGTGGGGGGGTCGGCGGCTGAGGGGTCGCGGAAGGGGCCCGAGATCCCCCACTGAACCCCTTTCTAACCCCTAACCCTCTAAGCAGCCCCCACGTAGGAGGGACTTCCCCAACACACACACACACAGACACGCACACAGACACACACACACGCACACGCACACAGACACACACACACAGACACGGCACACAGACACACACACACAGACACGCACACAGACACACACACACACAGACACGCACACAGACACACACACAGACACGCACACAGACACACACACAGACACACACACACGCACACACACACACAGACACGCACACATACAGACACACACATAGCGCACAGCGCACCTGCACGAAGGGCGCTCCCTCCTTGTTGATGAGCGCCCATCCGAACCGTCCAAGTCGTACTGCCACAGAGGTGGATTGCTTGCGGCGCTGATGCTGCTGGGCCTCCAGCGCCGCCGCCACCTCACTACGCAGTCGTACAACCACTGATGCCACCTTCTCTACGCTGACCTGAGCACCGGAGACCTGAAGGAGAAGGGTACGGAGGGAAAGACGAACCACACACGATTGAAGCTGCTGCCAGGGCAAGAGAGTATCAAACGTAGAACTGACCGAAAGGCGTCCGTGAAGACCGCGACCTCGGGATGACGAGGGTACGCAGGCCGGAAGGGGAGGGGGAAAAGACGAACTACGAGAGCGAGTGAAGCTGCGGCTGCCAAGGAAATAGTGCTGCGCCAGATGTGCAGGAAGCAGAAACTGACCAGTCGGCGGAGGGGGAGGAGGAGGGGGAGGGGGGTGGACCATGTGACGCAAAAAGAGTGCAAACAAATCGAATGCTGCGGCATCCAGAGGGGAAGGGAGGAAGGATTCGGAGGACGAGGACGAGGGCCCCTCCTCGTGAGGCACCCACAGACAAACATACAGAAATATACATGATAAATTAATAGAGAGATACACACGGATAATGGTAGAAAACACGTCGTCCCCCTTTCTCCCCCCTCCCTTCCCCCTTCTCCCCCTTCACCTGGTCCAGAACCCAGTGCAGCAAGAGCTCCTGATTCCGACGAAGCAGCGCCGCTAGCTGTACGGCATTCAGCCCGGCGGGACGCGGCGCCAGCAGAGCCTGTAGAACCCGGGGCAGCCAGCGGGCAGTGGGTGGTGAGGAAACTTGAAACACCTCCACCAAGTACTGATAAAGAGACCCCGACGTTCTGACCCGCAGCCAGCACGACCACGAGGTGATGTGGCACACCGGCCGTTGTACGAACATCGTCGCTACGCCAAAGCTGAGCGGTAGGACGAGAGTGATGGAGGATAGGGATGTGCGTGTGCGTGTGTGTGTGGGGGGGGCGGGGGAGTG